>NW_015386903.1:953953-1032199 GCF_001527695.2 Protobothrops mucrosquamatus
CTTGCCAGCTACGCCTCGGCCGGCGCAGGGGGCGGAACCACGCATGCGTGGCGCTCCCGGGCAGGGAAAGTCCTCGACTTACGACCGGTTGGGTAGTCCTCGACTTACGACCGGTTTAGTCCTCGACTTACGACCGGTTTAGTCCTCGACTTACGACCGGTTGGGGTTGCGGCATTAAAAAGGTTGAGAACCACTGTGCTAGAAAGAGTTAAGAATTATTGAGGAAATAAGCAGACAAGTCATTTTTCAGACTAACAGATATATTTTCCCTTCTGATAATGGGTTAAAAACCAACAGTGGAAATTCCTTTGTGTTGCTTAACAAATATAGCTCCACAGTGCAAGAATGCATGCAAATAGTATCAAGGAATGTAACGGCCATCTGAAAGCGTTTTTATGATGAGTTTATATTCACTCCCAAATACTTGTTTTAATCTGTTGCAAATACCCAAAATATTTAGTCTTTATTGCAATTGATTTAGAGTTCTTTTGTTCTCTGCCTTGGGACTGGTTAGAATGGATCTGTTTCAAATTGGAAGTGATGAACGAAGGCTGAAGGCTACAGTTTCTGAGATTCTGACAAGCACAGATTTGGCTAAATCTCCTACCGCAGTTTTGAGGGATCCTTGGTGCTCTCTGGATTGCTTTCTGGCAGACATTTCATTACCCAAACTAGGTAACGTCAGCAGTACTAGAAAGGAATGGGGTTTGCTAGGATCTACTAGCAAATGATGCTGTTCCCTAATTTGGGTAACGAAACGTCTGCAAGGAAACGACCAAACTCAGAGAGCACCAAGGATCCCTCATATTTCAGCTCTGAGCTACAAATATTCTTATTGATGCTTGCTTCTCTTCAAAGCCTTACAGTTTAAATAGGGCTCAGGAAAGACTAAAAGGCCAAACCTAATGATTGAGGAGGGATCCACAAGTTTTTGTGATACGGAAAGGGATCAGAGAAGTCACATCGCTGCTTATGACTTTAAAATGAATGCCGCTGTTGCCGTAAATTAATTTTGAGAGGTCTCCGAATGAGAACATTGGTTTGGTAAGAGGGAGGCTGGTCTAGTCATGGAAAATAGATGGTGTGAAAACTGAAATAAAAGAAGTAAACTGTTCCTTGCTGTAGTAGGCCAAGAGATGCATTTTTTTTTCTTTGAAGTAATTTTTTTTGGGAGGGGATACTTTCATATTTTAAAGCATTCTAAAATTACAGAATCGACAGTTAACTCAGAATCTAGCTGTCAGACTTTGGGCCTGGCACCACTATCCATTTGCACCCTCCATTAAAGAAGCAATCTTGGTGCTAGATAGGTGGTTTTATTGCAGACAGAAAAAAAGTCATCTATCTGTCTATCTATCTATCTATCTATCTATCTATCTATCTATCTATCTATCATCTATCTATCTATCTATCTATCTATCTATCTATCTATCTATCTATCTATCAAAGAACAGCAAATCTGTCTGTGTCTGTCTGTCTGTCTGTCTGTCTGTCTGTCTGTCTGTCTGTCTGTCTATCTAATCTATCTATGTTCTTTTCCCAGCCTAGAATAGAATAGAATAGAATAGAACAGAACAGAACAGAACAGAACAGAACAGAACAGAATAGAATAGAGCTGGAAGGGACCTTGGAGGTCTTCTAGTCCAGCCCCCTGCTCAAGCAGGAGAACCTATACCGTCTCAGTCAGGTGAATATCCAGTCTCCTCTTAAAAATCTCTAGTGATGGAGTGCCCACAATTTCTGGAGGCAAGCTGTTCCACTGGTTGATTGTCCTCACTGTCAAGAAGTTTATCCTCAATTCCAGGTTGCTTCTCTCTTTGATCAGTTTCCAACCATTGTTTCTCCTCCTTCCTTCTGGTGCTTTGGTGAACAAGCTGGCCCCCTCTTCCTTGTGGCAGCCCCTCAGATACTGGAACACTGCTATCATGTCTCCGCTGTTTCTTCTTTTCTTTAGACTACTAGCCAAACCCAAGTCCCCTTGCCGTTCTTCGTATGTTTTAGTCTCCAGGTCCCTGATCATCTTGAGAATGGAGGGCACCTGCTAGGCAGCTACATAGGGGTTCCGTCTGGTTTGATCAATGCTGACACCTTCCTTGCCTGTTTCAGTTCTCATAGGTTCATGGATTGGGACAAGCCATCTCAGATGCAAAGGATATTGAAAAGGAGCAGTTGTCAGTTTTCCACATCTAACCTCTTTATTACAATTGTTTTACTGAACCCTTCTTTTATCTCCTTCAGTAGAACTTCAGATAGCTTTTGTGTAGGAGAATATAAAGGATAGTTCTAAGTAGAAACTTCTGCCATTACATTCTGGGTTTGGCTAAATCTGCTGGCTCTTGGCTTGGGTCTAAGAAAAACACAAAACCCATAATTGCCTAGCATACAAAAAAAAATCAGGCAATCTGTTGAGTTTTAAAATATTTTGTGAACTGCACAATCAGCTTAGTCCATCTCTCCTCCCAAATTACAAATGTTGTCAACTGACCTTTTCTCCTGAAAAATTAATTGTAGCAATTCTGTCCTTTGCATTTTGATCCTTTCCTATCCTTTGCATAATTAATATTGAGATAAATTATATGAATGCCCTTATAACAAATGCTGAAGTCTCTCTTTCTCTCTCTCTCCCTCCCTCCCTCTCCCCCCTGTGTGTGTGTGTGTGTGTGTGTGTGTGTGTATGAAACCGGGTAACCAAATACCTTTTCTTTACATCTCCAAATTACAAGGTTCATGAAAGAGAAAATAGCTTGTTTTTCAGATTTTTCCTTCCCTTCATTTTGTGTGTGAAATAAGAACAGGACATTTTCTTTTCTTCACACATTTAGAAAAAGAAGAATCCATTTTTTCTGCAAGTTAAGCTGTTTAAGCATTTTGCATATTTATGACTTGAAAGGCCAGTTAATGTTATGACTTTACAACTTGGCAATACTTGGTATAAGGATGCATCAAAGAAATGATAATTAAAACACAAATGCATTGGAAAGAAAAAAAAAGATTTAAAAGGGAAGGCAAAGTAGTGTGCCAGAAGTGCTATTACACACTTTGAGCAAAGGATGCTGCAGGGAAAAAAATCTGCATATGGAACATAAAGAAACTAGCATATGTGCCAAATGGACTTCAAATATTGTCCTTGCCCACTGATCAGTTTCTCAAATAGCAAGCAAAGCGGTGGGATTGTAAAAGATAATTCTTTTCAGAAAAGAATATTCAAATTAGCTCATTTAGGAGCTACTGCCTATTGTAAGCCGGTTCTCCCCAACAAGCTCCATCAGGTAAATTAAGACACAACTTCTATGTGGGTCTAGGACAATTTGCGTTGGCCAACTCACTGTGGCCAACTCACTAAGAGCTACACTAATATCGAAGAAATGGTGGAATAGAATCATTAAAGGAAGGATGCAAAATGAAATGTGAACAACAAAAATTAAAATATTGTTTTAATTATTTTAAATAATTACACTGAATTGTTGAGTTGTCCCGTGGCAGATTGGCCATGGCGAGTTGGCTGCAGCTAGTTGTCCCATTCTGCTTCTGTGGCGCCTAGGAATTGTAAGAGTTTCAGTCCCATTATATCTGGACAATGCCAGGTTGGAGAAAGCTGTGATCAATTATAATTAAACAAGTTCCTTGATTTCAAATAAGCCATGTGATGGCCTTCCCAAAATTGCTTTGAGTTTACTTGTCATGGTTCCTATAGATAAGACCATTTAAAATAACTTCAAGGCAAGACTTTCTTCCTTAAAGAATCTTTTTTATTTGGCTACAACATAATGGCACGTACAAAGGTGAACCCAAGACTGAATTCGCCTCCCCTAGGTTACGAAGTTGCAAGTTACATTCCCCACCCCAAATTGTTGTCATAAATCACATTCACCAATTGTTAGAAAACATGGGCACTCCTCCCAGCTGCTCCAGTCCACCAAGTGTTATCAGCAATGACCTTGGTTCCCATGTGAATTGATTTGGCTAACTGAGAACTACATCCCTTCCTCCTCCTTCTAACTAAATATGTGGCAACAAAGATAAATGAAAATGGCTTCAATTCGGTTTGTCACTGCGTTGACATTACTTTAACAGTAGCAAGTCAAGATAACTAGGATGCCTTGACTTGGTGTGGGTAAATCTTAAAGCAGCAGATTGTGGCTTGAAGCATTGAACACAGTGTTGACAGGTGCAAATAAAATCCAAATTTTCTGTGGTGAAACCCCATACTTTTTAAGTAACTTCTTTAAAACTCAGCAATGGACGCTGATTAATTTCTTAATAATATACACTAACATCTTCGTTTTCTTCTCCACATTAATCCAATGAATGTTTTCACGATTACGTATGTGGCTATACTGTTTAGCTGTCTGAAATATCTGTAGTTATCCATTTAACAGAGCTTTCCCTATGTGGTTGTTGGATATATCCGTTTATATATAAACATCAATTAATTTAAATAGACTGTGTATGTAAATATTTTCTGCATCAAAACTTACTGGCTATACTCTCTCTCTCCTCTCCCTCCCTCTCCCTCTCCCNCCCTCCCTCCCTCCCTCCCTCCCTCCCCCCCCCTCTCTCTCATAATTCTAAAGAATTAGTTCTAATTCTTTAGAATTATGATAAATGTGGACAATGGTATACCAATTATGCAGTTGGGAATTCAGTGAGCTTAAAATCATTTGAGCTTCATTGCTAAACAGGAAGTCTCTGAAACTGAATTGCAGAAGTTACTGAATGATTTGTTGTTTCAGGAATGAATAATACTTTAAAAGATCCTCCAGGACACAGAGAAATGTCCCTTTATGCTTAAAACTATGTCATACAAACAAAATTAGCATTTTACAGAGATCCTGCAACATGTAAATGCAGTAAGAGACATGTGGCAGGCATACAGATAGTTTTCTAGATTCGACAGAGTTAGCAATCTATTTATATATCAGTAGCTAAGTTATAAAATATTCTTGTGGCTGTAAGAATGTTTCGTGGGTTCGGTAGTATTGGAATAAAGAAAAGAAAGAGGAAATTGCCCTTGTTTTGTTAAGTAATTCTTTTTCTTCACTATCATGCAGCAATTATAGGGGTGTGTAATGTGTCTTTTTCTGTGGAGTTGCAATCTGACATAAAGTAATGGCATGCAAACAGTCCTGCTTCATCAACTCAGTTGATGTTATGACAGGCACAGACTTCCACTAATAGTTAGGACTGCAGAAAAAAACCATTGCAACTAGCCTGCCTTCCATTGAGGATCTGTATACTGCAAGGGTCAGAAAGAGGGCTGAGAAAATATTTACAGACCCCTCACATCCTGGACATAAACTGTTTGAACTCCTTCCCTCAGAATGCTGGGCATTGTAGGGCATTGCATACCAAAGCAACTAGACTCAAAGACCGTTTTTTTTCTTGTGCCACGACGAATTACCACAGCATTGTCTTGTGTCTAAGAATATTTCCCCACATACTGTAGCTGTATTACTATATCATCTTTCTCATCTGTTCCTCTACATTCTCCTATTGGTATCCTATGTTTATATTATTTTGTTGTTGTATGTTGACTGACAGCTTATGCACCGGGGACAAATTCCTTGTGTGTCCAATCACCCTTGGGCAATAAAGAATATTCTATTCTAATATTCTAAGATATAATATCTGTAATTTTGCTTTTATAGGATTTGGTCAATACTGGAATCTGCACTTTCTTCTTCTTGATTGCGTCGATAGTACTTGCAGCTTTAAACCATAAAAAAGGTGCAGAAATTGCAGCGGTGGTAAGAAAACATTGATTCGTTTTCATTCCCTTGTTGAAAAGATGAAATATTTGTCTCTTCTCTCAATACACTTTCGACAGCAAACTGCCATCCAGATTAATTTATGCTGGGTCTCCTGCTTGAGCAGGGTGTTGGACTAGAAGACCATCAAGGTCCCTTCCAACTCTATTCTGATTGATGGATTGCTGTTTAGAATTTCAGTTCAGGGTGTTTTAATAGTAACCTCTCTCTTGTCATATAGCATTCAGCCTAAAGATAGCCAATTTTGTTTGAAGTCAAAGCCTCAAGAAGCAAAATGGCTTGTCTTTATGTTGGCTGTTACAATTGTGTCAATGCCGATATATTTGACTGTTTTAGATTATTGATATATATATATAAACGATCCATCTCATTTGGCTTTATTTTAAACATACAGCTTAATGACAAAAGATCTTTTAAACTGCCCTAAAGTGAAAATCATGGCAAGCTTTTTTCTGATTAGATCAGGGGTTTGCAGCCTTGTGTGTGGGCGTGTGCACGTGTGTGTGTGTAAGACTGCACTTTGCCTTTGAGTGATACGCCAGATACCACACTGTTTAAAGTTAATAATCACTTTCCATGTATTTAATCATTGTTCCTTTGTGGTACATATTAAAGCAACAATCCTTCAAGGGGTTTCAGGAAGGGGCTGCAAACCAACACTTTATTAAACCCTCACGTGTCACTGGATTCACAAATGGTATATTGGTACTTTAGTTAATGAGAAATTCTGTTTCCCAAAAGAATTTTGCAGTGTTATGGTATAAGCTAATCTTGGCTTCTTTCAGAATTACAATTCCATAATTTTTGCCTGCAGAATTCTGGGATTTGTATCTTAAAAATGTAGAGGACATGAAAACTTTAATGGAAAATAAATAATCCATGTCATCATATGTTTAAGTTACTTAAGGTTGTTTTTTTAAATGGAATTGAGTTTTAGCTCAAAAACCACATGGATGGATAAATGGCTACCCTGCAGGATTACTTGAAAATGTTTGGAATATGTGGATGCTATATTTTCACATGCCTGTTGATTTCCTATTAAAGACACCAATAGGGTAAAACAAAAATGCCCCAAATATACAATTAAGTATTCACTCAACTGAAAGTGCAGATTTATTATCTCTGGTTTGTATTCCAAGGAGTTTTATGAAGCATTATCTGTGTGATAAAATTATAATTTGTCTTTCAAACAGGACACCAGTATTAAAGACACTAAAAGGCAGCTGCTTATTTATCTGAATACAGGAACAGCACACACATAATTCATATTTTGTTAAGTGTTACCTGCTATTTCTTCAAACAATTGTTCTCTTTCTCTTTTTTTTTTAGATATTTGGTTTTTTGGCAACCGTAGCCTATGCTGTGAATTCATTTTTAGCAGTTAAAAATTGGAGAAACACCAATAGACAGCAAAACACGCGACAGACCAGTGATTATATACGTGCTCGGACAGAATCCAGAGAAGTAGATAACCGTCCAGAGATTCAACGTCTGGATGGGTGAAAAACGGGAATTTGCTGAAAAAGATTTTTTAAAAAGCCCGTGGACATTTTTTTTAAAAGAAAAGAAGATGATGATGAGAGTTTTTTACAGGCAATAAAGGAGAATGTGATGGCCAAGAGCATGTACAAAGAGAAGAAGGTGGATTAAGAAGCAATTATATGAAAGCCTATAATGACAATTGCATATATATTTTTTTGCCCATAAATAATGGAGAATGGGAATACAACAGAGTGGAGAAAGTGATGCCTATTTCTAACATCCAGACAAGTAGAATTAATGCTAGCAATAGATTGTATTTTTTGAAACATAATTTTGATGTTCGACATCATGCACTGAGATGAAAGATAGCAAGAATATAAATTGGGTATTGGATTATGAAACTGTTACGTACATTTTCCAACAGGTTTGCTAGGTTACTTTTTGATCTCGCACTCCTACAGTTTCGTTGTGTCTCTGCAACAAGGAGCTGGCTATATTAGACTTTTAGCTGGTGGATCAGCTAATATTCACTAACGATTTTGACTACAAAGAAAACACCAAGCGCACTCCATTTGTGGTTACAATTTAGGTACGACCTGATATTCAATTCTATCGTCTGCTACATTCATTCCCTTTTTTTTACTTCGAAAGAATCACAAAGTAGACATTGCGGTTGTTTGTCTAAATGTGCAGACAGTGATACTTTTCGCCCCCCTCCCCTTTTACGTTCAGCTACAGGAAAATCTTATTGTGGTCAGGGTTCAAGAACATTTGTTTCGTGTCCACGGATTGCTATGTTTCTAAAATGATATAATGCCCTGAGAACTTAATTGGTTTGGCTGCTAATTTTTAATGGTCCAAATTTGGGAGAAATATATTTCTAAGTTAAGCTGTTATTGTAATGAGATGTGGGGAAAACTTTGGGAGACAGAGTGAACAGCTGCTTTCCAGGGAGCGGTCAGATAAGAGATAGCAGAGTTGGAAGCTGGTTAATGGATGGTCAAGAAGCTCAGAAGAGACCCACCCTGGATCTGTTAGATTCTGTTAAAAATAGAATTAGAATCTGGTTGTGATTCCTGTCTGGTCGCTGGTAAGGCACTTAAACGATAACTTTCCGGGTGTCAGATCAGGCATGTTTGAAGTATGTCTTATTTTGGTCAGTGAACATAGCCAGTTATATGCTTTGTTTAATTTATATGCCATTCATACAATATAGTGACCTACCATCCTGTGGGACAACATGGTTGACAGCCATTTCACTTTGATCTGCTGATTGTTCTTAAATCGGTTCATCAACCGATTATGTGAACTCTTGCTATCACAAACCGTGCGCTTCAGTCTTGCTCATACAAATCAGCTCTTCCCAATTCATCATCTTTGCATTTACAACTTCACTTTTTATTTTTATTTTTTTGGCTCAGTAACTAACAGTACCAGGGTCAACATAGTCATCACTGTTAACAACTTCCATTTGGCAGTGAATTTTTGTTGTGGGACTCCATGGGCAGTCAAAAATTCAATCAGTACGAACTCCCACTGCAAGGTTCCATTTCACAAACAATAGCAAGACAATTTTTTTCTCTCTCTCCGTAATTTTCTACCAATTGAAGTGGAAAAACAGATGGTAAACAATATGTTTATAATATGCAGGCAGTAACATATACTGCTGAAGGCATTACTTTTCATTCAAGACTTGTAATTTAAGTAGAAACCCACCCTCCGTAAGATGCGTTGCAGCTGTGATTGGGAATATGAATATTGTATACTACAATAACAAATTTGGGGAAGAAGTAATGTTTGGTATATCCTAGTGTAGTAGTTATTATTTTATATTTCCATGGGATCAGCCATTCAACTAAATGGTCGGTGTTAGCACTGCATTAGGAATGTACACAAGCAACATAATCTCATTGGTTTTCTAAAGCTCCTGATGACTAAACACATTAATATATCACATTTTGGATGAATGTTGGAAATTATTTACCTAGCCTAAAGTCCCTCTGGTAATATCAAGTAATGTTTATAAAAATATGATTAAAGTAATGTTCTGGAAGGATGGCTATATACTCTTTAGCAATGACTAGGACTTGGTTGGCTCTTTTCCATTTGAAGAATGCGTGGTTTTTAGCTAGGAAAAAAAATGATTTGCATAGTACTCTTTTAAATGAGACATTCTATTTTTATGAGACAGAACATTGCATTTTCGGTGTTAATTTCCTATGCTTTTCATGGAAAAAGGTGCTCCGTGTATTTTAACGTCTGTGGTCAGGTTTTATTTTGTAGTTAATTGTGAAGAGGTAAGGACCCAATAGAACATCTAGATCGTTATAACTGCGGCTTGCGGTATTTAGCTCAGGCTTGTCTTTACAGCCATGCTAATAACCCATAGATGAAAACTAAGAAGCTGAAGTGAAATCTATTCCTATCCCTCCTCTTGACAGCTGTGATTGATTTTGGAAAAATCAGTTCGCTTTCTGTAGTTAATTTAATTCAGATGGCTCCTGAGTCCCAGAAATAAACAGATGGAGAGGAATAATGTTTAAAAAAACCACTATTTGTAACATTTCTAACAAACTAATGTTTTGATGTTGGTCTTGCCTTATTTACAATATTGATTTGATACTAGAAGGAGTGCAAACAAAAACAGAACCCCTGTGTCTGGTTTCCCTTGACTAGAAAATGATTTCCCTTATTAATCCGTTTGGCCCTATGCATAAGATATGAGTGGGCCGTTCTGCCACCAAATCATTCATTTTTCTTAAGGTCCAGTCGCTTCTAAAAGTCTTCTCTCCACATTGAGGACCATTTGGATGCACTGAGAACAATTCCACAACGTTCAGCAAGCATGGTCAAGACCACACGGTGGGTAGGGAAAGTTGGTGTAGCTACTTGAGTGAATTTTGCTGTTGCTTAATTTGGGATAAAATCAGATAAAAGCATCTACAGTAAGAGGGCGAAATGTCTATGAAGATTCTCAGTCATCACATTTTGCTTCTTCTCCAAGACGCTTCCACAGTTCTATTAGTTCAATCCTTTCTGTCAGTTCAATCCTTCTGTTCCACACCATTCAGTCAGAACCGAAGAAGCTTCTTGGAAGAGAAGCGAAATGTTTCAAGGAAAAAAAATCAAGAAAGTCCAGTTGCTTTTTGAAAATCAACTTTTGGGATATCTAAGACGGCATTGTGAGTTCTAGCTTATTTCTGGCTATCAAGAAGTCTTTTGTGGTAGTGTATAAGAACCCTAAGTAAAAATACTTCAAACAGAGCCTGCTTAGAGGTGGAATAACTCAGACTGTACATCTTTTACAGTATTGTACATTATGCATTATCTCTGTCCACTGTTCATATTTGGGACTGGAATATATATATTTATGGGTGCTCCTGGACCTCTATGCATTGTTGTTAGAGCACTTTGAGATGAAAAGGAATAACTTGTGTTAGGAAGCGAGCATCTTAATTCGGACACCTGTTTTAGTGACTCTGCTAATCCCATACATTAATCAACCTAGAATAAAAGATGCACTTAAGTTGTCTTATGTGGATACTTCTCTTCTGCATTATTGTGGACGGGACCTATTTGTATATATTGAGGTTTATGAAATGGAGATATAATACGATAATGAGATAGTAAACTGTATATTTATTGTTCATTTGTATTGTCCCAGTTTTGGCTAGGGGTGCCTTTGTACGAATCTCATTTGTGTGTGAATGGCATCAACCCTTCTCAGAGATCCTTGCTTACAAACGCTATTTTTATAATCACAAATTGCTAAACACACTTTTATTTCGAGTTCTGCTGAACACCAGCCTTAATGGATTCCTCAGCCTTTTTTAAAAGCCTCTGCTTTCCTGGCAGAAGTTGAAAAATACATTGCATTACTATGGGCAAACTCTAATGTGTTTAACATGCAGTGTAAGCCTTTTGGTACGTGTAGAGAATGTGTATAAAAATATGGATTTTGGTTGACAGGGACCAAGTTGAAACAAGTAGCACAGATGGAGTTGTCAATTCCTGGGGTAGCCCAAGTGCTGTTATGAAACGAGGGGCACCACTAGCTAAAGAGAGAATCTTTTCCTTAATTTAAAATGCTTTCAAATATATACCAAGTTGCACTTGATTTTTTGGGGAGGATTCTTTTGTTTCAATACTCACTCACTCCAAGGCACTGGCACTGTGTTTTTTTTCAAAAATCAAACTTTGTGACCAAAAATATTACCTAGGTAAGATTTTCAATGAGCGAATACTTTGGTTAAAGACAATGACTTCAATTTGATCTTTTCCTTCTGGGGTTAAACTGTATTTAAAGTATCATGTCTAAAGTTGTTAGATATTATGAAATGAACATTCCTACTAAGAAAGAATTAGAAAAGCTTGATTATATAGCATGAATATATTATTGAAGTATAGTCCCATGGACTTAATTTTTTTTTTTTAAAAACCAACTATTTCAAACGTATGCTTACAGTTACCATACTAGCAGTTTGTAAAAAAAAAATTGCAAGAAATTGTTTAATGCTGTGGATTTAAGTTACGGTAAATATAATTAGATCTAAAGTTGAATATGGTTTCAGTTACAAACCTGGTGCTGGTGAGCTGAATCAGCTTTTTAAACCAAGGACTTCCAGTGTGGCTTACATTGTATCAGATAGAATGGGTTGTTTTCAAAGTTTTATCTTGCAGAAAATCACATCATCTGTTCAGAAAGAAAATCTACTTTCAAGATCATGTGGCCAGCACGTAATTTTCCATCTGCATCCTTTGCTTTGCTGTCTAGATTGGCATCCCATGCTGAGCACTGCAGTTTGGGAAACATTTTCCAATACGGTCAACGGAGACCTGATCCGAATATCATTTCAGTGGCCTGGGACTACATTGTTTGACCAACAGAAGGTTGCGTACCTTCTGTTACTACAAATGGTTCAGAAACTGCTATTAGGCAGCTTCAAGAATACATGAATAAACCTGGTGATCTTGCATCTGCATACTCTAAATATTGATAATTGGATTGGCCAATTCAGGAATTTGCTAGTTCTAATTTAGAACATAGCAACATCAGCATAGTAAATGTGGGTGGAAAACAGTGCCGTCTGTAGTAACTCATTAGTTCAGTGTTTATCAACTTCAGCAACTTCAAGCTGGCTGAGGGACTCTGGGAGTTGAAGTCCACACATCTTAAAAGTTGCTGAGGTTGAAAAACAGTCTTTGTCATTCCAGAGCAAAAGTTAACCATATTCCACAAAGTTCCTGGGGTTTCAGACAATCTGTACGGCCTTTTGCTTTAGTACGAGGAAAAAACACTCCCGAGTGCAGAAAAAGTTTTTCCCTGCATAAAAATATTCTGACATTCCATACGAGGATTTCTATCTGTTGTGTGAATAAGATGTTTAACCATTCCAAAGTTTCATGAAGACAAATAGCATTGATATGCCATGCACTTTTAATTTCCAATATTATTCTACATCTATAAACTTCAGGATGAAGGATTGTAATGATTTTTACTTAACTGAAGGCAATCACCAAATTGCTGCTTGGTCAGTTCTTGTTTTTAAATTTATTCCTATGTGGTGTATTTTATCAGTTTTTGCTTTGTATATTGGCATGGTTTATTCTGGGTAATGTAAAATTTAATATGAGTATCTTTCTGCCTTTTGATTTATACTATTTTTAACCTTTTTTTGGGGGGGATACACCAGAATATCAGATTCTATAAAATTCTCATGGTATTTGCCTACTTTCATTGTGTGTTTTTTAAAAACCTGTATTTTTGTATGTAGGAAAAAATCATAAGCTTTCTGAGTACTAATCTCATATGGAATCATTGTAAAGGATTTAATAAATGGGTAGGAATAAAAGTCTTCACTTGTTGACTGTTTGTGCCTTGGGTAAACTCCCAATTGTTTAATTCCATCTAGTAAACCTGTCAGGCTTGTCAGATGTTATATTTTTCCTATCCTGCTCTATGGAGTAGAGACTTGGTCTCTGACAGAAGGCCACCTGAAGAGACTAGAAGCATTTGAAATGTGGATTTACAGGCGGCTGTTACGTATAAGCTGGGTTGACAAGATCAGAAATGAGGAGGTGATAAGCCGCCTGGGAAAGCCAAGGGAAATCATCAAAACAATTAAAAAACGAAAATTAGAATATTTCGGACATGTGATACGACACCCAGAAAAATACAGCATACTCCATTTAATCTTCCAGGGAAAGATCGAAGGCAAGCGAGGTCCAGGCAGAAGAACATCATGGCTTCAAAATCTAAGGGACTGATTTGGACAAAACTCAGCAGCACTTTTTCATGCAGCTGCTGATAAAAACAGGATTGCCAACATGATCGCCAACGTCCGATAACGATATGACAACAAGAAGAAGAAAACCTGTTCGATATTTCTAAGGAGAGTTTGAATTTGTTTGAATTTCTTTGGGAAACCAAGCATTAATTGGCCAAAGAATCTTAATATACTTGACTGTATATGTTCAGATAACCAGGAAAAGCTCTTATACTACAGGTAGTCCTTGACTTACAACCATAATGAAACCTGCACATTATAGTTGTGAGAACGGGTCACCAAGAGCGACCTGATTTTATGATTTTTTTGTGGTTAATCTAGTCCTACTCTTGTCTACGGAGTGCTTTAGCTGAAAACCAGAAGTAAAAGCCAGATTCAGCAAAAATGTAAACTGCGATTTTATCATGATAAATGCAGGCCAATTGCCAAGCACCTGAAAGGATGACTGTGGGGAGTGTGTGTGTCCATTGTAACTATGGAACTGGGTCATAAGTATCTTTTAGGGGCTCCGTCATAAGTCAAGGATTACCTGCCTTGATCAATGGATCTTGATTTTCAAGGTTAAGAGGAGTGTCTTCTGATTGAATCCCTCAGCTCTAACGTATAATTGTTTAACTCTCATGCAACCCTTACTACTGTTAGCAACTTCTCTCTAATATGATTTTTTTTTTAAAAAACAAAAACTTAAGCCATTACTTTGCCAAATATGGACACCCATCAAATTTCCCTTGATGCGAATACCTTGCGGATTCAATTGCACAGTAAGTAAATGACTTGAGGCAAAAGTACCTTTTTTTAATAAAATACACTTACAGTAAAAACAGGCTAACATAGTATCAAAAGATTACAAAATTCAGATAGCATAAGATTCACATAATCAAATCATTAACCCATTTCTCAATCACTTTATAAGCAGCATGTACAGTATGTCTAAACGGTGGGATTCAAATATGTGAACAACCGGTTTTCTGTGTGGATGCCGCTTCCGGAAGTCCATTCTGGGCCTGGGCAACAAAAAATTAGCTACCGGTTCTGCCGAACTGGTGCAAACTGGCTGAATCCCACCACTGTGTCTGAATCATGCAAGTAAATACAATGGAACTGAGCTGCTCATTTTGTATACTGTAACTGAAGTGGCTTCTGGATACCTTTATTTTTATGCTGTTTCTGATTTGTTATTTTAGGCATAACCTGAGATTACCCTAATCTTAAATCAAGCATTCGTATCAGTGTACAAATTCTGGAATTAAATTTGTACAGGTAAAATTATATTCCAGAGATGTTATTTAAGAAACAGACAAGTAAATTAAGACTTAATAGCCTTCGTTTTTATGATTCTGTTAGTATTGATTTTCACAGGTACATTACTGCTTCATGCCAGCCAGTGAAACACTACATACCCTTTTTCTTTCCATTTCTGCAAAGTTCCAATTTTATAATCAAATGATAGTTCTTGGAGATTGTTTTTGATCAGCTGATCAAAAATACTTGTCTTCTGCAACTTTGCATATTATTCAGGTTTTGAATCCCGTTGTGACTAAGGCATTTGAATTATAGACCAAAATGGGTCTGAAATCTGTAATGCAAAGATTATTTTGAACAAGGCCTGAATTGTTTCCCTGAATGAGATTAATATAAAAGTTATTAACGTAACCAAGAATAGGCCATTATGATTGTTCTCACATCTAAAATACCCAGATCTTTCCAGTTAGTGCAGATATTTAAATAATATGAAAGCTAGTGAACACCTTAAAATGAAATATTGCCATAGATTTACTCCACCTACAGTTCCAAAATGTGTTCCTTGTTCCATTTGACCACACTAGGTTACCGTCAATTGGGGAAAAAAATATCACAGATTAAACCACATGCAAATGACTATATAAAAAGAAGCAAAGACAGTAAAATGATCCTCAGGGGAATTCCAGAGAAGCATATACGGAACTGTTATGTTAACCCAGTTCAGAAGCCAGCCTGCTGGGTCTTCTTTTATTTTTAGGACCCGCCTGCGGGATTTATCAAAAGTCATGTTTGCTTTGTCTTGATAACTGAACCTAACTACAAAACTAATACAAATTGGTACTAAGCATATTAAATATGGCGTAATGATATATTGCATCATAGTTTCCTTCATTATTAGTCCTTGTTGGGTTATCACTATTTGGACTGGCAACTCTTACTAAGCAATTGCAGTTGTTAAGGGAGACAATGTGTGACTAAAACAGACTTGCGTGCCCTCACTTCTGCTGTGGTTATTGAGTCACCCCAAGTCATTAAGCGAGACGTCAAGTGGCTACGACTTGGATTTTTACTGGCAGCTTCCCCATGGACTCTTGTTTGTCAGAAGCTGGTTGTGAAGGGCACAAATGATTATGTTGACTGCAGGACAGTGTGATGCTCATAAACACCTGCTGGTTGCAAAGCACGCAAATGGCAATCACAAAACTGCAGGGATGCTGCAACAGTTGTGAAGGTACTTTTTCAGCACTGTCATAACTTAGAGCAGTTGCTAAACAGGGCAGTTGTTAGATATGGAATACCAACTGCTGGTATATGGGAGGGAAAAAAACCCCAGAAGGAGCATGAATGTCTTGTTCACACACTACCCTTAAGATTCTTTTTGGTAATTTCTAGTTTTGGATCAAGAGAACATGTCCATCTAAAAAAAAAAAAGACCACTGGGTCTTGCATAGTTTTCTATAGCTCATCACTCAAAATTACTGGTGGAGCTATCAGTCAATCAAATCAAATCTTGGTTATAGTCATAGGCCAGAATACAAGCAATAATTTATAAAGTTAAAACATTAAAAAAACTAAATAATATATATACATTATTTTTAGTCTTTATTTTTTTAAACTGTGTAATCTTCCCCCCTATCTATCAAATTATTGTTCATATTTCACCCTTCTTATGCTGGTATATGACTGTAATAAAGATTTGATTGGCTGGAGTGGCAATCAGTGTGAGCACCTTCATGTATCTTCCTTGAGGAATGATGTGTTAAAAAGGGGCTTGGTACGTCTAGGCATGTAATTACTGAATATCTGACATGATTTTAAGGAAGCATCTTACTTTGGCTTTATTCATGAGGGATTTAAACATATTTCCATTATTGCTGAATTTGTCCTGAGTTTAAATTTGATCTAAGTTTTAAAATTGACAATAAAGCCCCCTTCTAACAAATAAGCAAGCTATTGTCTTCTGAACTCAAGAACAAAAACCTTGGAATAAGTAGAAAACTTTTTTTTTTTAAAAAAAAGAGCTAATAAAGTTCGTAAACTTGATCAGGATGTCTACTTACTACTAAAGAAAGTCCATGTTTTTATGATGTTAATATACACTATATACACCCCGATAACATAAGGGGGCATTGTCTACTGCAATGCTGAGTCTCGGCAGTAGATCACGTTTTTCAGTGTAAATTATACACACAATAATGTTCCCAGCATGATTCTGGTGATCCCAGTTGTAGTAACAACAATCTGTAAAATTCACTGTTAAAATATTCAAGTTCACTGAAAAAGATTAAAATACTCAAAACATTCATTCTTCCTCTGCTTTTGCTCTTTTCCTCTTTACACCTTCCTCCTTTTCCACTGAGGTTTCAGTCGGAATCTGAATCTGAGTCATCTGTAAAAAAAAAGTAACATGAAGAATAACTAAGTGATACTAAGAATAGGGAATGGACTTTTTTTTTAATGCAAGGCGGTAGAAGATGACAACTAACAAATGGGAAGTAACCATGTTAATTGTAGCTTTTCATTTACATTAAACCAGAGCAGTATTTTTCAAACTTGGCAACTTTTGAGATGCGTGAACTTCAACCTCAACTGCACCAAATCATTAGGTAGCAATGTTGCACTGAAACTCTGAATAGCAAGTGTGTTTGGATAGCAACACAAGAACAGTTCAAACCTACTTTCTGACTTCTGTGGTTTGGGGGTCTCAGAGGAATCTTCCTGCTTTAGAAATGTTGCCAGGTCATTAAAGGTGAAATAGACATAGGCACAGTAGACGACGGTAGCAATAAAACCAAATACCTGAAGATCAAGATAGAGGAGATACGGAAAACATGAGTTTTTAAAATATGGAGGGGGGGGAAGAAGAGGAAAAGAGCTAAAATGGGTAGAAATAACAGAATTCAGCCCCCATCCAGTGTCTCCATTTCTACTTTTGACTCCCTTGTCTTCAACTCTTGCATGCAAAATACAGAATAACAGAGTGGGAAGGGACCTTGGATATCTTCTAATCCAGGGGTCCCCAACCTTGGCAACTTTTAAGACTTGTGGACTTCAACTCCCAGAATTCCCCAGCCAGCGTGGTTTGTGAAATTAACTGTGCTGAGAGGAAAAAAAACATTGTGTACAAAGTTCTGCTCAGAAACGGAAGCTTACCCCCGCTGCCTTCGATGCAGTGTCCGTATATTTAGAAACAGCAGCAATGGAGATGGCAAAATAGATAATAGCAGCAATAATTCCACACAAAAAATCCTGCAAAACAGAAGATTGTGAAGAAGATAAAAAGTTTACATGCGGAAATCTGCGGCCCTTCACTTGTTTGCTGAATTCTAGTTTTCACCAGACTGAACCAGCTGTGGTCAAGTTTATTAGGGATCCCTGCAACTATTCAGTCATAATTTGGAGGTCCACAGCTCACCCACTAGTTCTGCTCTGGCCAGCCTTTTCCAACCTGGTGTACTTCAGATGTGTCAAGATCACAACTCCTGACAAACTCGGTCAGCCAGCCAGGATCTGGTGAAGATCCTTACTCCTTGCTGGGATAAGTTGCAAGAGTCTTCTTTAATTGTTGAGTGTCCTGTGCCCAGCATTTATGAGATGGTGCAGAAATGCTTTGGCTGGGACACAGCATAAAATCTTCTATTCCTTGAACCAAAAGGAATCAGATCGGTCACCGGGGGCTGCCGAGTCTTTGAAGGCCAGAAAGAGACTACTGAAATATGTTAATACAATGTCCATATTTGGAGTACACAGACATTTAACTTCTCTTCTTTTCCCTGCACAAGGAAGAAACGCAAATGTAAACAGCCTGCAGAAAATCTGCTTTCTTTTTTCTAGTGGGGATGACAACCACTGGCATTTGAATTACAGAGCTCAGCTAGGTTAATATCTCAGTTATTATTATATATCTGAGTTACAGCAGAGCAGTCTTTGACCGTAAATTAGATGGCTAATGGAAAATAAATGAACAAATGGGGTGGAACAAAACTCAACGGCAGTGCTGTATTTCCCTCCCCCCCTCTGTTTTGTTTTGCAAAGTAAGTTTTCCTGGAAGGCCAGCATCCCCTGGCGGTCATCGTGGAGAACACGGAAGCTCTTAAGCGATTGTTTTCCTCAAGATCTGGCAGGGTTTTCAGTATCACAACAGCTTCACCATCAGGCAAGGCCACCCATCATTCAGAAAGCAGATTTCAAAGGTAGCTTGCTCAAAAGCCACCTGTGGAATGCCGTGGAATACAGGTAGTCTTTGACTTATGTCTAATTACTTAACAGCTGTCTAAAGTTATGATGGATTTCCTAACACTTACAACCTGGATTTGAAGTTCCATTGCCATTCTCCCACCACAGTCATGTGATCATATTTCTTTTTGCGGGGAGGGGGGCGCCTTGGCAACCAGCTAGCATTTATGGCTATTTACAGTGTCCTATGAGCATGTAACCTTGATTTATGACTTTTTTTCCCTGGAAAACGGCGTTTATTTCCAGTTTCTGGCAAAAAAACCCACTCATTGTGGACAATGGAGTTGCTTAATGACCGTGGTGTTCACTTAATTGGTGTGGGGATTCACTTAATTGCTGCAAAAAAAGGATGTAATATTGGGCGTGGTCGAACGGTGACCTGCTTAATGACCAGCACAACTCACGGCTGTACTTCTGGGCTCAATTACGTCCGTAAGTCAAGGACTACCTGCATCTGACCCCAGGCATGGAGTGCTTTGTGTTCTGTATCTCAGGTTCCAGGAGTAACTCTCAAGGTAGTAGCAGCGCAAAATACCAGCTGTTTCTTCTCCCTACCCATCATCAGGTTTTCTGGAACTGATGGAAATACAACCTCAACATGCTTTGAAATGATACCATCTCCCTCTTCTCCTTCCCTGGCAGCAAAATCACCCTGCCAGCCCATCTGATAACTGCATCCCAAGCAGCGGTAAACCCCATTCAGCTACTTACCACCAAAAGCCAATAGATGCCTCGGAACTTCTCATTCAGTTTCAGGGAATACGAAACGAAAAAGCACAAAGCGAGCAGGAATGTCAGTAACGGCACCATCATGAAAGGTGCAGCTGTGGAAGCGATGTAGCAGATGAAGATGGTAAAGGAGAGGGCCTGAAGGACACAAGTGGAAGAGCGTGGTGGTTACCCATGAGCAGATGTGCTGCGGTAGATCCGTTGGCCTCCACTCCGCCCAGTATTCCTGCAAATCCCATCCCATCCCGACTGGTGTCAGGTTTGCTTCCACCATCAGAATGTTCTTGGAGGGCTCTTCAACGTCTTTTTAAGGAGGTTTAGTTAATACTGCTTAAGTGTGCTTGACTAGAACTCAGGAGAACACGAGCTCCAGGCTTGCCACAGGAATGGAAGCTAGGTGAGTGGCTTGGGGCCAGTCTGCCTTTCTCAGCCCTAAGAAGAGTGCAAGGGCAGGCCTCTTCCCCCCAAAAAATGTGCCAAGGAAAGGTAGCAATAGCAATAGCACTTAAGACTTATATACTGCTTCACAGTGCTTTACAGCCCTAAGCGGTTTACAGAGTCAGCACCTTGCCCCCAACAATTTGGGTCCTCATTTTACTGACCTCAGAAGGATGGAAAGCTAAGTCAGCCTTGAGCCGCTCAGAATCGAACTCCTGGCTGTGGGCAGAGTTAGCCTACAATACTGCATTCTAACCACTGCGCCACCATGGCTTATGCCATGGACTTGTCTCTGCAATCACCAGGTATCAAGACTGACTTGAAGACATTAAAAAAAAAAAGCACCTCTCCGACTTCTCCCAGATTCCTTTTAAGGCTGCAACCTATTACTTCTTCAGCATTAGCCCTTGAACATCACATCTTGCCATTTTAAGAGTCAGCAACTCGCCTGGCAAGTTGTTGACCCAAAAAATTCTTGAGGACATGAAACCCTACGTGCTAATTTTGGTGAGTTGTGCAGATTAGGGCCTAAAGAGCTACCCTGGCTTGATATGAGAGATGATGGGTTACATCTAAATCGTGAGAACACACAGTGGATGCTTTCACAAAACTGTTTCCAGGGGAGCTTAGCCATTCACAAAACAGATGTTGTGGGAGATGTGACCGGTCACCAATTATCCACTTACTATTGCTCGTTGTTCCTCTTTCACCCTCTGAAAGGTTCTCTTATTTGATTAATTTTGCCTTTGGGGGACAGGAGACAAATAGACCCCTTTCTAAACCAGCCATGGACCTCCATCCAGATTTTTTTTTTTAACTTGTTAAAAAGACTTCGTGGAAAACCCAAGAGTCCAGAGACATTCTTGGACATAAAAGACAGTGCAGGAAGTTGCGTTGTGTTTTGTTGCCTGTCAGCTCTGTTTAATGTTTCTTTAAATTAAAAGACTCTTTAAAAAAAAATCAAACTCAAGCTCTAATCTGGGGGTTGGTGGATACCACTTCCTATTCCTTTGACTTCTGCAAAGGGGCCTGTTACAAAAAAAGTAACACTGCAAACTTCAGACTGGCTGTGAAATAAGAACTCGAAAAGGCAGAACGACTTCCAAGAAACCCAGCAGTTCCTGTATCTTTTTTTTTAAATCCAGGAAGTTTTTGCGAATAAGCAGTATAAACGGTCTTAAAGTTGCCAAGTTTGAAGACCCCTGCCTTAGAGAGAAAGCAGGATAAATAGACAAAACAGTAACTGCTAGTGGGAATTTGTTGGATTTTGGCAAACCCAGGTGGTCCTTGACTTATAACCATTCATTCAGCGACCATTCAAAGTTACAACAGCCCTGAAAAAGTGACTTAGGGCAGTGGTTCTCAACCTTTTTAATGCCGCGACCCCAACCGGTCGTAAGTCGAGGACTAAACCGGTCGTAAGTCGAGGACTAAACCGGTCGTAAGTCAAGGACTACCCAACCGGTCGTAAGTCGAGGACTTTCCCTGCCCGGGAGCGCCGCGCATGCGTGGTTCCGCCCCCTGCGCCGGCCGAGGCGTAGCTGGCAAGCGGCAGAGATGGAGCAGGCTGACCACCAGCTGGCCCAGCCCAAGGGAGGTAAGGCACCCGCCAGAAAAGGGGAAAAAATGGTGGACAAAAAAAATGGCGGACAGCCTTGCTTGGCGATCCCCGTGAAATGGCCGATCGACCCCAAATAGGGTCCTGACCCACAGGTTGAGAACCACTGACTTAGGGCATGTCCTCACCCTTATGACCAATACAGCATCCTCATGGTCCTGAGATCAAAATTCAAACGCTTGGCAACAGGTGTGTATTTACCATGGTTGCAGTGTTGTGCGTGCGTGATCACTCTTTGTGCCAGCTTCTGACAAGCAAAGTCAACGGGGGAAAGCTGGATCGGCTTAACACCATGTGATTCACCTAACTTCTGCACTGATTCATTTAATAACCATGGCAAAAAAGGTCATAAAATCAGGCACAAACTCACTTAAAAACTCCTTGCTTGGCAACAAAAGTTCTGGCCGGAATTTGCAATTATAAGTCAAGGAGTCCCTGTCTAACCTGCGCAGAATCTTAGAATCAAATACAAAAGAGCAAAGGGTAATTTTCCTAGATTAGATGGGAAGGGCTAGTGACTTTTTTTGCTTGATTGATTTACTTACCATTGTTCCTCTTAAGAGATATTCCTGATTTTTCTGAGCTACTTAAGGTTGATAGGCGGTTAAAATCTGTGCTTTTGTTAATCCCGTCATCTTTCCTGATAGGGCTAGATTCAGCAGGTTTAGCATGTCAGCACCTTAATCTGTGGTTAATATCTATGGAGAGTCTCCAGTCATCCAGGCCATGGTTGTCCCAAAGGTGCTTTTTCAAAAGGCAACTGGATCTTCTTTCGTTGTTTTTATCAGAAGATGTTTTGCATCTCATCCAGACACTTCTTGGATGAGAAGCGAAACGTCTTCAAATAAAAACAAAGGCAGTCCAGTTGCTTTTCGGAAAAGCACCTTTGAAACATCCGTGGTTAATGTTAACTAGGTTTGGCTTTAGCAAGCCATATTCATAACCTTGCTGGTTGTCAGGTCTGAAGAGGCTTAGGGCAAGCTGCAGAAATCTTACATTACGGGACTAGAACTGACACCGATTATGTCATACTTGGCACAATGCGTTTTGCTTTGTCTGTCCTGCAAACTCAGCCAGTGCATTTTTCCCCCAATGAACTACAGTCAAGCAAACTCTGATTTAAGAAAATGTAAAACCAGTATGGTAAAAGTTTCTGAACTTCTGTGATCACACTAGAAAAATGAGTTTTCTTGTAGTTTTTCTCATCATCTTATAGATCAAGGATCCTCCTCCTTTTTCACGGACTGAGTCAGTCCATCATCCTGCTCCTCATCCAGGGCTCAGCTGGATAGCTCTGCAGAGTCCAGACGTTGTTGTTTCCCCTATTACACAACCATCTTAGGCAATATACCCCCTTGTGGTGCTTTTATTCTGTTGTTCCCGATTAATTCAGGATTGGGCATAAGTGTGTGTTGGGAAAACCCACTCCATACGCTGCTAGAACGGGGCCGCTCAGCGTGTCGTGGGAACGCCGTCTCCGCCTTCTCTCGCGGGGGTGCAACACGCAGGGGGCTCCGCCGGGGGAGGGGGGGCGTGGCAGGTCTATCTTGGGGGGGGAGAGAGACTTCTCCCCGGTTTCTCCAAGGAAGCGACCCCTTTGCAATCATCCCCCTGCCAAATTCCCCCTGCAGGCGCGGTGGTTGCAGAAAGCGTCGTCTGAACGCTGCGCCCGGCCAGGGCTTCTCCCCTTTCTTTGCCAGAGATGAGCTCACCACCCTGGGCCCGCCTTCCCCACCCGATCAGCTCCCTTGTCTGAACTTTGCAATGGGGAGCGCCGTTCCCCCTTCCTTCCTTCCTCCCACCCCACCCCCCCCCCCCCCCCCCCCCCCCCCCCCCCCCCCCCCCCCGCTTACCGCCTGGGCCAGCAGCAGCAGCCCTTTGCGGGAACTCAGGAACGCCTTGAAGGCCAGCAAGAGGCGAGTCCCCGGCGGCGCCTCGGCCGGCTCCGGCTCTTCCCCTTCGCAGCGCTCCATGCTTCGCCTGCGAAGCGACTCCGCCGCCGATTTTGCAAGCAGCGCCGCCCGACGCAAGCCCGGGGTGGGCTGGAGGGGGGTGATTAGTTCTTTGCTGGCTCCCCGGAGGAGGAAAACGGAAACCGGGCGGAGATGGCACAAACTTTGCGCAAACTTTGCGAGCGGCCACCAATCCGGGTCGGGGCTGGGGGAGAGGCAGGGAGGGGGGGAGGGAGGGGGCCTCGCCGTCTCGGCTCCTCCTCCTCCTCCTCACTCCTCCTCCTTCTTCCTCCGGCGCCTAAATTGAACCCGCGGCGGGGTCTGCTAGCTTGGAGAGCCCAGGCGCGGAAGGCAGAAGCGCCCCCTTTTACGCAGCCAGCTGCTCCGGATCGCGACCCGCTGGGAGCGCAAAGCCCTGCCCGGCTGGACCAGCCGCGCTTGGGTTGCGCGTGGAAGTCGCAGCGAGCGAGTCCCGCGCGCGGAAGCGCCTCCCGGCGTCCCGTGTTCGTGGGAAAGCTTGAGACTCGCTGCCGCCTGCAAACGGCTGGCGCGCAAAAAAAAAGAAAAAAAAAAAGTAGGTTTGTTTCGCTAACGCGGGGTTTGCTCCAGCCTGGGCAGCTCTAAGAAGACCCCCGTGGACTTTTGACTCCCAGAATCCCCCCGCCAGCAACTCTGAAACCCGAGGGTGCTTTTCCAAAAGGCAACTGGATTTTCTTGCTTTGTTTCCTTGGGAACGTTTCGCTTCCCCTCCAAGAGCTGAGGAAGCTTCTTTGGATGGGAAGCGAAACGTTTTCAAGGAAACAAACCAAGAAAATCCAGTTGCCTTTTGCAAAAAGCACCTTGGGGATAACGGTGACTTGGATGACTGAGACTCTTCATAGACACATGTCTTTAAAGTTGCCTAGCTTGGCCATCCTTGCACTAACTTGATCATCCAGAACAACAGAATAGCCCAGTTGGAAGGGAACTTGGGAGGTCTTCTAGTCCAACCCCCTGCTCAGGCAGGAAACCCTATAGCATTTCCGACAAATGGTTGTCCAATCTCTTCTTGAAAACCTCCAATGTTTGAGCACCCACAACTTCTGAAGGCAAGTCATTCCATTGGTTGCTTGTTCTGTCAGGAAGCTTCTCCTTAGTTCTAGGTTGCTTCTCTCCTTGATTAGTTTCCATCCGTTGCCCTTGGTAGGGCTGTTGTGTTTAAAGCAGATTTGGCTCTCCCTTTGTGGTTAATAGGGAGATCATTCCACCTTTGGACAGATGGACAAGTCTGAGAAAAATATGTAGGGTTTGCAAAATATGACCTTGATTGGTGAGGATGCCTCGTTGGTAAGGGGAACCAAGCAGGGATGACATTAGGAATGAAAAATGTTTAGTCTTTTTGCAAGAAATGCAAAATAAGCATGATTTAGAAGTATGCAGACATAGTTTTGACTTTATGTATATCTTAATTATGGTGGGTAATTAATGAAGGCAAAATCAATAGATCGAAGTGGCAGGAGAAAGACTTCAGAAGACTACTGAGAATCAGTGAGGCCAAGAAGCTAACCACAATGCTTTTTCTTAATTTTCACCTGATTAAGCGTGGGAAGTAAGGGAGATAAGTTAACTATCAGTAAGAGGATGCTACAGGGCAGGGGTGTCAAACTCGCAACATCATGTGATGTGTCGCGACGTATCACAACTTTTTTTTCCATTGTTGGCAATGGGGTGGGTGCGGTTTCGCTATGATGCATCCGGCCCGCGGGCCGGCAGTTTCACACCCCTGCTATAGGGTCTTCCAAAATCCTACCCAAATTTAGCTGGGAATTTGGGGAATCGTTATCTATTATATATGGAAGGCATAATCGAGCTTTTTTGGAATTTCTGGGAAAAGTAATTTCAGCAGAAAACAAACGTTTAACAACCTTTATAGGTAAAAAAGGATCCAGGATTTTATAAACATGAATAACTTATACTCCTTTGCTTGCTTGAGGTATAACATGGAAATATATTTGATTCTACTTTAGAGATTTTTTATTGTTTATAGCAAATGGAGCTGTAAACTCGAAGGAATGTAGTTTGTCTTCACTATTGCCTGTTTAGACAAGCAAAAAAATGCCAACAGCAAAAACAATCAAGTTACATGTCCTGGTTTTTGCCTCCACTGTATGAAACTTTCAGGAAGGTGATTAAGATTCAGAAATTGACATTTTGCAATAAAATGCTTAGTCTTTCTTTTTTCTGAAATATCACCATGGGCAGTTTCTACTTCTGATTTTTTTTTTTAACCATTCACCTGGTTTTTTGAAAGCCTTAAGTTTGTTTCCTTGTGTTGAAAGAAGCTTTACCTTCACATACTGTTCCACTTTTCCATGTTTTGTATTTCCAAACATTTATGTTACCATACCTTAAATCATTTTAAGTTTCAGTTAAAAACAAATAGAAGGACACAGTTCAGTGTTTTCATTTTAACCAATTCATCAATGGCTTTAAATTATTTTTCCTATTTTTAAATTTCTCAAGAGGTCACAGAGCTGGGGAATATTGGCATGTTCACTGGAAGAATTCACATAGAGGAAGACTTGGTGGGTTGCACGAAGCCTTTTAAGCCAACAATTCCTCATCTCTGGTTTATCTTAGGTCAGGATCGGAAACTGTAGGATGGCCTTATTTGGTTTATCCTGGTGCACAAAAAGACATGTACAATTTCAGCAAAAATCTTCAGATCTTCTCATTGTGGTGTAGAATGAAAAGGAGAAGCAAGTCTTAAGGCTTGTTTGGCACGCCCAACAGTTGAGCTTCATGCCTGAATATAGTATTTCTCTCCCCCCCCCCACAAAAACGTAATTGCAATATTATTGCTAAGAATGGGGTATCTGCTTTTTTTACAACATGCGCCACTCAAAAGTTGAGTTAGAATTAGGAACTAAAACATAAATATTGTGTGTGTGTGGGGGGGGGGTTGCCCTAAGGAAATTGCTCAATAAACTTGTTTAATGTTATTAAGAGGTGGAAAAATGTAGTGTTATTCCATAAGAGCTAGTTTGGTCTAATGCAGGGGTCTTCAAACATGGCCCTTTTATGACTTTTGGACTTCAACTCCCAGAATTCCTCAGCCAGGCATGCTGGCTGAGGAATTCTGGGAGTTGAAGTCCACAAGTCATAAAAGGGCATTTGAAGACCCCCTGGTCTAATAGTCAAGGTGCCAGGTTAGAAAGCAGGTGACTGCGAGTTCTAGTCCCACCTTAGCCCTGAAAACCAATTGAGTGAGCTTGGGCCAGTCCCTCTCTCTCAGCCCAACTCGCCTCACAGGGTTGTGGTTGTTGTTGTTGTGGGCGAAAGATATGTTGGGTAGGTTCTCTGGCTTGAGTTGTTTGCAAAAACAATAAAGATGGGATACAAAAAAATACAAATGTTACTTACTGCTACATCTCTACTCTGCATTTTCAGACAATATTCCAATAGGTTGTTTTGTCTGACTTTAATCTTTTTGTGTGCTTTGATAAGATTTGCCAAGTTGTGAGTGTGTCTGCATTTGTGCAACGACGAATGGCCAGAGGCTGAATGTTTAATTGGAAAGTCGGGAGTCACTGAACACCCCCATATTAACTCAACACACTGAGTGAACTCAGTATTCTGTTATTATAAGCAGCCTAGTCAATGGTGGTGGCTTCTTAAGGTGGCATTTTGTTGAAAACGCTAACGTTTTAAAAACTTTTCTGAATGGGGAAAATGTACACAATAAACACCAGGCACCCTAATATTATTGCAGGTAAACCTTTTAATTAAAAACGTGAAGATTTAATACAAACCAGTTCAAGAAGATATACCCCATAATCATTTTCTAATGTTATATGGTTAAAAACAGCTGTTTTATAAGACACAAGGTATTTTTTTTTAGGAACGGTTGCTTATACTGCTGAAATAAATGAACTAATTTGATAAAGTACACAGTAGTCAAATGCTAGGTGCCATTAAACTAAAGGCACAAAATCCCCTTCAAGTAAAGCATTTTAAATCACAGCTAATTTGATAGGGTTCAAACGTGTGCTCAGTTTCGCCTTTTGAAATCAATAGGATTTAATAAAGCTTGACTGACTCAACTGGAGTCGAAAGCATTTAGGAAATACAGAGAAAGTGTGACAAAGAGCCTATAGCAAAGCAGGCTTTTAAAATGGATAATAACAGCTCTCCCAGTCCGATGACCTGCTGGTATTTTGTCCCAGCTGCACACAATAAAGTGCTTTATGCATTGGTTGTGGATGATGGGAGCTCTAGTCCAACATATTTGTATAATGTTACATTAGGAATGGCTGTTTTATATAGTTTATTTGGCTCCGTCGGCCATTTTATTTTTTGGATACCTTCCTACTATGACCTATTAAAAGTAACTTTTCTCAGGATCAAAGTAGCATCTATTATACAAAGAATGCAAAGTATCAAACAGAATACCTGTAAAAAAGGGGAAAAAAATAGCGGTTCAGATTCCACACAAAAATGAAAAACACAGAATCACTGTTAACATCTAAAGGCTAGTTAATAGCAACTTTATAGATCAGAATTTAGTTTTGTGATTGTAAGAAATCCGGAAAAAATGTCTGTTACCTCATATTCTAGAAAACTTGCTTCCTATTTTTATGTTCTCAGCAAATGTAAAACAAGCTTCCCGTTTTAAAGGGGGAAAAAAACCATCTTCCTTTCAAGTAACTGCAATATATTTTCGGCCGATTTGAGAAGTGGTACTTGCTAATGGCCTAGAAATATATAGTATTCTCTTTCAAATATGAAATGTGAGTTAAGTAAAATTGCAGTAAATGGGGGAGATGCTGGTAAATTGTTACTGTTGGAAGAGAGTCACATTAATCTGTGGTAGCAAGGACAAAGCCTGTTCACCAGGTACCCTCCCACAGGTATCTGTGGGTACCTGGCCCCCAGATACCCTTTAGGATGTGCCCAGCTAGTTTCACGCTGTACTGCTAGTACAGATGTCTTACTTACACCTCCAATTAATGTTGCGTCGTTGGTCTTTATTATTGTTGCACACAGGCCCACAATGATGAGAAATAGTGCTGCCACCAAGGAATTGAAAGCATCCTGAAAAACAAAGCAAAGAATATTATCTCCAGATCCAAGACGTTTTTGCTGTCTGGTAAAGAAAACTCTTCTCTTGAGTCAACCCAGTGATGCTTAGCAAATCTCACAAGGTCTTGTCAGAAATAAAATGCAGACATAAGTGTCAACGATCGTACAATAATTATTGGTCAATCACGGGTAAATGTTATTGACTTGGAATTTAGTTGACGACCTCCTCGAACGACTTTACACTTACGAATCTAGGGTCTAGACGTGTAGACTAGTTTTACAAATATAACGTAGTTATAAGAAAACGAAGCATTTTGTTTTCGTTGTAGGTTCTTTTCTCATTATTATTATTATTATTATTATTATTATTATTAGATAAAGTTGGAAGGGACCTTGGAGGTCATCTAGTCCAACCCCCTGCTCAGGCAGGAAACCCTATACCATTTCGGACAAATGGCTGTCCAGTTTCTTCTTAAAAACTTCCAGTGTTGGAGCATTCACCGCTTCTGGAGGCAGGTTGTTCCACTGATTAATTGTTCTAACTGTCAGGAAGTTTCTCCTTAGTTCTAGGTTGCTTCTCTCCTTGATTAGTTTCCATCCGTTGCTTCTTGTCCTGCCTTCAGGCACTTTGGAAAATAGCTTGACTCCCTCTTCTTTGGGGCAGCCCCTGAGATATTGGAACACTGCTATCATGTCCCCCCTCATCCTTCTCTAAGCTTTAATATAACTGCTGGAAAGAAATTATTTTTGTAATGGGCAGAGGTTAAAGCTCCACGGAAAAATTATTTTGAGTCATCTTGAGATCATTAAAAAAGTGAAGGATGAGTAATCAAATGCTTAATGCAGTAACACCCAGTGACATTTTATAAGTAGTACCCCAAACAGAAAGTAAACAGTGTTTTAAGTCTGAATCGCTTTTTATTGAACAAAGTCTGTATCATTGTAGCTAATAAAAAATGATAGCCAATATATTTAGAAGTATATTTAAAGCATCTTAAATATAATATCACAAATGGTGACAAGTAGACGTATTTTGAAGAATAATTTTAGGTTTTAGGCATTGCCCAAAATCATTCATGGAATTTAAGCTCCTGTTTTCCATATCGAGTTTGTTTACATTTTTCAGTACTATCTTATTCTGTGTTTTTACTTTTATTTCTTACTGGATAAGTACTTCTTACTTAGAAAAGAAAATCTGTTAGTTTGTAAAGACGGAAGAGTAGGAAAATGATAATCTGAAATGGTCTGGTGGATTAATGCTTTTCGTTCAATGAAACTAGTCAGCTAAATATAATCCTAAGAATTATCAACATTAGATACGTGATTTATAAGTAGATCTAATGCCACTAATTTCACAATGTTAAATAGAGCATACTCATCAGAAGCATGTTTAGAATGAATAAATGAATGCATGCACACAAGCACACATACGAATGAATCAGACCAGAGATAAAACTATACAAAACAGTGGAAGTCTTTTTATAATGTCTATTTTTCCAGGAATATGACTGGATACATTAAGTACTAACCTGACATCTGCCTTTTGCGTTAGCTACAGAATGTGTACACAAAGCAGTTGTTTGTAGAAAATCATACTTACAGCCAATGGCCAAAACATGAATTTTAACTGTTCCTCCAACTTCAGCAGATAGAGTAAATAGAATAAAAAGGTAATGACAAGTTCCATGATCACAAGGGCTAGGAAGGCTTCGTGAGATCTTTTAACAACAAAAGTGATGGTTGCCATAAGAGCTAGAAGCTGCAAGGAAGAAATAAGTAATTTACAAGACATCCTGCAAAGATACCAGATTGCTAAACTTTCTATTTGATGTATTAAAATAATAAAACACAAAGCTAAGAAATTTCACCAAAAGAAATGCTACACGTTTCTTTGGAATTCTAGCTAAAACAGACCATGGATATGACAAAATGGTCAGAATGTCTTGCACACAAGTTCTCCATGTGAAACACATTTAAATGGCAGCAGCAACTATAACCCAAGAGTTTGGAGATTCATACTTTGATTCTATTGATCAAAACAAACAGCCAAAACAAGGCACAACTTTCTTAAAAATGGAAGTTAAGTTTGCTGAGAGGTATTATGAAATAGTGGCTGGGTTTCTATTCCATTCTTTATTTGGTTATTGAATTAATTCACTTTCTTGTTTGCATGATCAGTGAATCATACAGAATAAGCTGGATTTGCACAAAATATACTAATATACACACATGAACACCCTTGGATGGCTCTGGACAACCACTGAATGGATAAAGGGATATGAAAAGTATTCATACAACACACCTACTCAGTTACAGACCTAGAAATATGGCTTGTTGGACCCTGTTTAGTTTCTTTCTGGGGTAGAGCTGATGTGTGAATCCAGAGATTAGGAATGAATATGAATGGTTCACTGCCTGAAAGTCAGACACTGAATTTTAAAAAATGTCTTATAATGAAAAAAAATGGAGCAATATGTAAAGTCTAGATGTATGAATATGTTAAGTGAGTGAGCTCATTTTATATTTACTTCATTTGTTAGTCAATTTATATGGCCACTCATCTCACTAAATATGACTGGGTAGAGCACAACCAAACATATTAATATTGTATGAATCCATTTTACCTTTTCCTTCAGCTTTACATCATTATTAGGTTAACCGCTGTTCTGCTTATTACTTTTTATATTTTATTTCATAACAAGATATACAAAAGCCAAAAAGACAAAGGGAAACAACGGCAATTGCTTTTCCAAAAAAAACCAGTGAGATTACGCATTTCTTGCGCTCTCTGCTTAACACTGGGAATAACTGCATTTTGTATTATTTCACACACCTGCATATTATATCTCTCGTATATATTTCTCACATATACAGTATAGATGTGGAGAGGAAAGCAGTTCAATTCAGCTACTGTGTCCCAGATGTTATGTGATGACAGGCGTTGCCCCGATGTGACTCTAAAAGTTATTTGGGAGGGACTTATTTTCTAGGATATATCCAAGGAGGAGAAGGTGAAAGAAAAGGAAAAAGAAGAGAAGGAGACAGGAGAAAAAGAAAAGGAAACAGAAAAGAAAAAGAAGAAAAAGAAAAGGAGGAATAGAGAAAAGATGAAAGGAGGAGAAAAAAGACCAGCAAGAGGAGAAAAGGAGGAAGGTGAAGAAAGAAGACAGAAAAAGATGAAGGGGAGGGGAGAAAGGAGATGGAGAAGGAGAAAGAAGATGGCAACGGAGAAGGAGGAGGAGAAGAAAGGAGATGAAGAGGAAAAGAGAAAAGGAGATAAAGAAAGGAGAAAAAAGGAAGAGGAAAGAAAGAAAAAGTAAATAAAGGAAGGAAGGAAGGAGGCAGGAGAAGAAAGAATAGGAGAGATGAAGGTGGAGGGGGGAAAAGATGGAGAAAGAAGAAGTAAGATGGCAACGGAGACAAGAGGAGAAGAAGAAAGGAGATGAAGAGGAAAAGGAGATGAAGGAGGAGAAAAAAGGAAGGAAGAGGAAAGAAAGAAAAAGTAAAGGAAGGAAGGAGGCAGGAGAAGAAAGAATAGGAGAGATGAAGGTGGAGGGGGGAAAAGATGGCGAAAGAAGAAGTAAGATGGCAACGGAGACCAGAGGAGAAGAAGAAAGGAGATGAAGAGAAAAGGAGATAAAGAAAGGAGAAAAAAGGAAGGAAGAGGAAAGAAAGAAAAAGTAAATAAAGAAAGGAAGGAAGGAGCCAGGAGAAAGAATAGGAGAGATGAAGAGGGAGGGGGAAAAGATGGAGAAAGAAGAAGTAAGATGGCAACGGAGACAGGAGGAGCAGGAGAAGAAAGAAAGAAGGATGGAGGAGAAAAAGGGAAAAAGACCTGAGAAGAAGAAAGAGAAGAAAGAAGGGAAAGAAGGAGAAGGAGAGAAGAAAGGACAGAAGGCGAACCAAGGGAGGAGACCCTCGGCGCGGCCACTCAGACCACCCTCCGGCCCGGCGAGGGAAGAGGAGGCGCTCTGCACAAGCTCAGAGGCTCGCCCGGCCTCCACCTACCATGCGGGCCGCCTTGAGGATGCCGCCCGCGGAGCGCGGGAACTGCCGGTCCACTTCTACCTTCTCCATGGCGGCGCTGAGAGGCGGCGGGCGGTGCCGGAAGGGGCGCCGGTTGGCGGGCGGAGGGCGAGGGCGCCGCGTTCCTCCACGCCTCCTCGGGCCGGCTGGGCCGTCCTACCCGGCCGGGGTGAGGCGGGGAGGGGATCAGATGAGCGCCCCCTCCTCCTCCCGTCCCTCTCTTTCCAGGCCGGCCTACCTCACAAGGCGGTTGTGAGGAGACAGATGGGCGTGGAAAGGGAACGGGGGAAAGAAATGTGGATTTGAGCATCTCTTTCTGCCCCTCTGGATGGTCTACCTTGCAGGGGGCTCGTGAGAAGGAAGCCACCAACCAGCCCAGCTTTTGGCCCCATTGTGAAACGGGACTTTTGGGGTCCGGTTTCAGGTTTCCCCATAGCTTGTAAGCTTGGAGTTGAATAAACCATGGTTAGTGTTATCCCTGGAACCTTTTATGGATGCTTAGTGAAGATGCTGTTCTTAATTCTCCCTTATTTTAGATTGAATATAATTGTATTGGTCAGATCGATTAGTGAGAGACATTGGGATCCATTTTAAAGAAAGGTGTCCTTGGCTAATTAATGCATGACAATGATATATATTCTCAGACTTTATTTTGGAAGAGCTTTGGGTGACAAAGGGAGAGGTTTCTTCTGCAAAGAAATATGAGTTGACAAGTGGATTTTCAATTATTTATTTAATCCATTTATACGGTCTGACATACATCACTCTGGGTGGCTTACAATTATTGGACAAGAAATAATCCTACATTAAACATATAATGTGAATAATAATAATAATAATAATAATAATAATAATAATAATAATAATAATAATGATAAAGTTGGAAGGGACCTTGGAGGTCATCTAGTCCAACCTCCTGCTCAGGCAGGAAACCCTATACCATTTTGGACAAATGGCTGTCCAGTTTCTTCTTAAAAACTTCCAGTGTTGGAGCATTCACCGCTTCTGGAGGCAGGTTGTTCCACTGGTTAATTGTTCTAACTGTCAGGAAGTTTCTCCTTAGTTCTAGGTTGCTTCTCTCCTTGATCAGTTTCCATCCGTTGCTTCTTGTCCTGCGCTCAGGCGCCTTGGAGAAAAGCTTGACTCCCTCTTCTTTGGGGCAACCCCTGAGATATTGGAACACTGCTATCATGTCCCCCCTCGTCCTTCTCTTCGTTAAACTAGTAGATTATACTGGTTAGGTTCAGGGTTTATGCTAAAACATAAAGTAGTGTTTTTAGTTCAGGCTTCAAAAGTGTTGCATACAAATCTACTTCAAGTGGCTTTCAAGCCATAATTAATGTCACTATCATGGCTTGTACCAATATAACTTCACCCGTCTTTTTCTGCTCCAAAACTATGATTAGCTTTGCTAAAGGAATTCCGGTATCGCAACAGGAAATAATTTAGTAAGAACCCTCTTACAGCACTGAGATAAAAGCAACTCTTTGAAATACCAGGATATTTATTATTCTTTGCGTAGACTCAAATATTAATTGTGCTTCTTGTTTATTATTATTAGCAGTTGAACATTTGTTTCAAACTTGCACCTGGAATTGTTTTACATGACTTAGGAATTTTGACAATATGTTCCAATTATTTATACCATGTTTACACCACTGTATCTAATCTTGACTATGAAGGGGTAATAGGGAAGCAAAAGAACAATTCATAATAAAACTCAACATTGTACAGTCAGAAATGGCTGCCTGGTTCTTATCAGTCAGATAAAATGGCAGTGTAAAAGGGGGTTTTCAGGATTTTCCAGAATGCCAAGAGTAAAGGGGCAAGTTTAATTTGATGGGTAGCACGTCCCACAATGCTGCCCCTTTCTTCTCTCAAAATCACTGAATTGTATAGCTGGAAGGGACCACGAGGTCATCTATCTCAACCCTCTGCAGTGCAGAGGAAAACCAAGTCAATGATCTTGAGAAAGGTCTGTCTACCCTTTTTGTCAAAATCCTCATTACGTTCCTCTTCCATAGTTCCACTTTTCTTACTGTTCCTGCTGTCAGGATTTTTTTTTCTTAACCTCTGTAATTTATATCCATTATTTCTTGCCCTGGTTTCCACGGAGATGGAAGAAAGTGGGCAATTATGCAAGTCCCCCTCCCAATGCTCCTGGAAGATGGCAATCTCCTAATATAATGTGTTGCTGGAGGGCAGGCTGGGACCACTCATAGAGTGAAAAGGCCATGTTGATACATGAGAGTTAATTGCAGGCCACAATGGGAGACCTGGCAAGGCAATCAGCTGTTTGGTGGCTAACAATGCAGAGGCAGTGATGGAGCTGGCATCCTGGGCAAGGCCTTGAGGTGTTTTGCAGCATGTCTTTCAGGGCAGAAGTGGCTCTGAAAAGTTAGCCAGTGGTGACATTTGATGACAATGAACTGGTTTTCCAAAAATGCTAGTAGACCGCACAAAGCTGCTTGTGTGTTTTGATCATCACTTATATTTTTAATTGGGCCTGGAGGGGCCTGGGAACCAGTGCAGTGACTGTGACGTGGCATTATCCCACAACTGTGGGATACTAATAGTTTGGCTATTACCTTGTGTGCGAGTTAGAGCTTCTGAGCTCCAGAGAGTGTGTGTTGCAATAGTCAAAATTATGGCAATAAAGATGTGACTTCCTGTCCGCAACATTTCTCATCCAGTTATTCCGATTCTTTGTTCTCTGCAATGTTTTCTGTGCAATCCGTAATGGGGTTAACAAATCCATTATATTAAGCTATAATTACAACTAGCTTGATTTCAGCATCTTTGTGAAGCCAGATTATTTTGTATTAATTCACCGACATCTTGGTTTGCTTTTACACTCATTTTAATCCCTTCCAAATCAACGCCCCTGAAAGCAGCTCGGCCCCCAAGCTTCCTCCTTCCGTTATATATTCAAGATGGACAATATTTCATATCTATTTGCTATGTATAAGTAGTGATGTGGGTCTATACATATGTTGTTTATAGTATGTATTAAGTGTGTGTCATGTATGTGTTTCACTTTGAGAGCGGGCAACTCAATTTCACTTTTGATGTGTGCCATTGTGCCCACAGTATGAAAATGACAATAAAGGTTATCTTATCTTATCTTATCACAACCCACTTGATATAATTCACTTTTTTTCTTCCTTGGACTTCCATAATACACTGATTCCCTCGGGTGTGCAAGCGGTCTGAGCTCGCCCGCGTCCAAAAGCCCTCGCCATGCTTAGCGCATTGTGCGAAGGATAGTTGCAAAGGGTCAAAACCGAATTGCACCCGCCTGCCTGCGGCTGACCAAGGAAAAGATCTTCCAGCTTGCACCCCCTGCTCGTCCTCCAGGCCACAAGGCTTGAACTACAACTCCCAGCAACCCCTTGGCAACCTGGGCAGCTGCGCGCCTCCCCTTGTCCCCGTTGCAAAAACGCAGCTGCTGGGCTCGCGCCCGGGACTGGCGGCGTCTACGAGCGCAGCTGCTCCAGCGGCGGAAGGAAGCGGCTCGCCCACCCCGGCAGCTGCTCTTTCCGGCCTTTGCAGCGCGGCCGCCCTCCGGTTCCTGCGAGAGTCACGCACGTCCGGACATGGGCGATGTGGCGGGTGCAATTGCTCCGCCACCGGCCCTGGCTGGCCGGCTTGCAGCTCTGGGCGGCTGGGCCTGGCTCGGCTTCCCGCCGCTGCAAAGGCGGCTTCTCACAGCTCCGTCCCCCTGCGCCGCCGAGGGATCAACGCTGCCCCACGGCCGGGTCTTCTCAGCACGTCTCTTGTAGGTCCGGCCTGGCTCGGCTTGGGGATGGGGGGGGAGGAGGGGGCGCGGGGCTAGCGAAATTTCTGGGCTGCTGCGCGATTCGCGCGACCCGTCGGAAGGTGCAAAGTGTCCCAGGATTGCTCCGAGTTCGCCTTTGCTTTGTTTACCGTCGCTTGGAAATGCTACAGTCACGTGGAAATGAAATAGAAGTGTCCATTGCCTGGGTCTATTGAATTCGTATAATAATAATAATAATAATAATAATAATAATAATAATAATAATAATAATAATAATAATAATAATAATAATAATAGTAATAGTAATAGTAATAGTGATGATGATGATGATGATGATGATGATGATGATGATGATGATGATAGCAAGGGTAGTACCAATAGTAATAGGCGCCTTGGGTGCAATCCCAAAACAACTGGAGCACCGCTTGAACACCATCATTGGCATTGACAAATTCGCCATTAGTCAATTGCAAAAGGCGGCCTTACTAGGCACTGCTTCCAACCTGCGATGATATCTGTAATACCATCAAACATCCACATCTGCCTATCCCAGGTCCTTGGGAAGGACTTGATAGGTAGACAAAATGCCAAATCCAGTCTGAACATCTGGCTGAATGTGCGATGAGCCATAATAATAATAATAATAATAATAATAATAATAATAATAATAATAATAATAATAATAATAATAATAATATAATAATGCAATAATAATAATACAATAATAATAACATAATAATAAAGTTGGAAGGGACCTTGAATTGAATTGGAAAGCTGAAATTTCTAACTGCTGGCCACGAAAAGTTTGGGGCATTTATTGTTTCTGCTTTTTGGGGGGTGGTGGTGGTGGTGGTGGTGTATGTTTGGGATAACTCGATTTTGATGAAGTGGCATATGATGCACAAAAGCTTATGTCATGGTCAATCTTAAAAGTGTCACTAGTCGGGGCTTAATGAGGACCCAGCATGAAAGGAGGACTGTGAAATAGAGTTGAGTGGCAGTCAAGATGCCAATATCTGACAAAGACTATAACATGGGACTGCGTCTAGTCTAGTCTGTGATCTTGGCTAGTCTTGTTTCCTGGGTAAATATGTCAGTTGATCCTAGAAGGCCTTGAAAGAGACTCCTGGTCCTGTTACACAATCTTGCCCTTTCCCACATCCTTCCTGTACCTCTTCTGTTTGCATCCGGTGTGGTGAGGATGAGTGCTGTGCAGGTGTGTTTGTGGCATCTACAGTCACACTACCCCTGTCCTGCTTTTACATTTTTTCCTCTCTCTACCCAGCAAGGGCAAAGGATTTAACTTTTTCCTTTCACATATTGTGCTAAAATATCTTTTAATTCTTGTTTGCACTACCTGCAGTTGCGCATCATATTTACCAGCATGTGATGACATGTGATGACATGTGAAACTTGCAAAGAACAAATTACGTGACCTGGACTACAGGCCCTGCAATTCGATTCCGCCTTGAGCGGTACTGTTGATCAGGATTCTAGCAAGGCTGTTCAACTTCCTCTCCTCCTACCCTTGATCATCTTCTTTAAAGTAATTGATATTAAAAGAAGATTTTATAAAGATTTTAAAAACTACAGAAAAATAGAAGAAGAAATAGGGTAAAAGGAAAACAAGAATAGCAAGAAAAAAAGATATCTAAAGCAAATCTGGTTCTTTGCAGCAGTTGCAGACATAGTGATTATCGTTTCCTCCCTCCCATTTTGCATGTCATAGTTCCTTTCTTCCCATAAATCATTTTAATCAATACATCCAAAAATCATTAGTTCAATTTTATCCATTTGCAACAAAAAGTCCATAAGTGGTTTCCAGTTTTTTTTAAAAATAAAAGTAATTGTAGTTCTCTCCTTAAACAAGTTCTTCAGTATCTGGATCCATCTTTAGACTGTCAGAATTAACTTAATTAAAACAAGTTAATTTAGCCATTTTTGCACATTGCCATCCTTCCATGATTGCTGTTTCTATAGTCTTTGATATTTGTGCATAAAATAGCCTTAATATTATATTGCCCTTTCCTTTGTAATTCCACTAATATTTCAATGTATTACCAGCACCAATTACTCTTCCAGCTTAATGCCTTTTTTTTCTTTTAAAGATAAGCACCTGGCAAACGGAGGAGAAAGGAAGACAGTTGTAAGTATGAAGCTCCCATATGCTGCATTAATGAGACAATAATGAAAACCATCACTGTGCATTTCTGAATGCAGACTTGCAAATCTTTTTGTGGGATCCCATAAAGGAGAGGAATAATACATATGTAGTAGGTTTTAAAAGGCCTTGGGGGTATAACAGTGTGCAGATGGGAAGAATATATGAAGTCCGCATTGAAACCTTAATTAAAGTGACTGGAAACTGATAATTGATGCTCGCTCACTCGATTGATAACATGACTGCATGGACTTTTTATTTGATATTTGATGTATTGGCTCTTTGAGTTTAACCAGACTGGGGAACCTGACTCCACAAGCAGGGTAGAACAAAACTTTATTGAAGTACTGTAGGCTATAATAACGGAATTGGATTGTGAAGTAGTTGTGAATCGATAGGATGTAAGTAATAAGTTAGGTTTTATTTTTCTTTCCCTTTTTCTTAGATACCCCAGAGCAGGGGTAGGCAACCTTGGCTCTTTTATGACTCGTGGACTTCAACTCCCAGAATTCCTGAGCCAGCATGGCTCAGCTTGGAAACCTTTCCCTTTTCCCTCAATGTGGCTGGCTCAGGAATTCTGGGAGTTGAAGTCCACGAGTCATAAAGCGGCCTAGGCCTAGGCCAGAGGTAGACAACCTTGGCTCTTTTATGACTCGTGGACTTCAACTCCCAGAATTCCTGAGCCAGCATGGCTTAGCATGGAAACCTCTCCATTTCTCCTCAGCATGGCTGGTTCAGGAATTCTGGGAGTTGAAGTCCACGAGTCATAAAAGAGCCAAGCTTGCCTACCCCTGGCTTAAACCATGTGACAATGATTATGTGGTGATTTAGAATGTGAATTTGGGAGGGGGCGTTGTTTTATGTAGAGAGGGGGAAAAAATCTGTGTTTTCCAAATTGAGAGAAGAGCAAATCCTAACTTTTTTTGAATTCGAGTGTCACCATTGAGAGTTTACTTGCTGTCATTTCATCCAGCCTTAATCTGGATTTTGTTTTCTTTCTGTTTTTATCAGATCTGCATCGAGGGGAATATCGCTAGCGGGAAAACAACCTGCCTGGATTATTTTGCAAAAAACACTGGCATTGAGGTGATGCATTGTGCTTTCTTGAGTTTTTCATATTCTAAGTGTGCTTCACGCAGATGTAAATAAATAGGATCAGGATTGCAGTTCATACATTTAGTGAAATTCCTGCCCTACGAAATACATTTTTTTTTCACCACAGTTCCTTTGAATATCATGTCGTAGTGAAGTTCCAGATACGTTCCTGGGTTTTTCCTCCCCTGAAACTACTTTATATGACTCACTTTCAATGCTTCAGGGCAGATTACGAAAACATAATAAAACAATTCGTTTGTAAAACTGAATCCCACAAATACATAGCACCAAAAAAGCCTTGGTGAAAACAGGCTGGAACTTTATAAACTATAATAAAGGGGGGTGGCTGCTAAAATTTGAATGGCATTTTGCTTCCTAATACATATCGGCCTTTGGGAAAAGCAGATTAAATTGCTAACTGGTAACTGGTAGACTGAACCAGGTTTAAACCCATCTCATGTCACCGTATGTCAATTTCAGAAGTTGCCTCTCTTCTGAAACTGACAAATGTCAGCTTGGATCACCACAGAAGGTCCTTGTGTTAAGTCTCTCGAACTTTTCAACAAGATAAGCGTGGGAGAATTGAAAAGGCTGACTGGACGTTGAGAAAGTTAAAAGTGTGGCAAAAATAAAAATTAGGTTTTTTTAATTGAATGAACAAAAAACAAATCAAGACAAAACTCTCTTAAACATTGCAGAATTAGAAAGAAACACAAAGCAGGGACAAAAACGTGGCTAAGGAAAAAATGAAAAGATCACCAATCAGTGGTTCTCAACCTTTTCTTCACCATGCGCCCCCTTTAAATACCTTTTGTGGCCATAAACACCCAAAACTTAAAGCAAGATTTAAATCATAACATTTCTTCAAGCCTTCGTGGACCCCCTGTAACGACATTGCAGCCTCCCAAGGGTCTGCCAACCACAGGTTGAAAACCACTGATATAGATATTTTATTGGCTAGTGGTTTCACATAGTAGTGAAAGAGCATAAGAGAATCTCAAGAGAATTTTTCCAAGGGCAAAATCTGTCCTTGGCAAAGCAGTCAGTCGTATAGAAGCTAACATACTTGCATAGCATCGTCTGAGGGTACCACTTGCTAATCTTCCACATTTCTCAGTTGTTTCTCTAGTGTAGCTTCAGAGAAGTAAATTTTCTGTATTGCACTGATTTTTTTTTTAATTTTCAAGGTGTTGACAGAACCAGTATCTAAATGGAGGAACGTCCGTGGACATAACCCTCTGGTAAGTTGCTAGAATGAAACTCCTGAACTTATTTTCTGCATTAATTCTTTTAACTGCTTGAAAGCCCTTGAATTATAGTGAGAAATTAAAAACTGAACTACCCTTATATAACACCAGGAAACATACTCATTCTCTAACCTCATGAGTTATTGAGTAGGTTGTTTATATGACTCGCTAGAATAAGATATCCCAAGACAGCAGATGTTCTACTTCCTCTTTGTAATTTGGTAATAATTTTCAAGCCTTCCTTTTTGTAAATAATAGGTCTCAGTTGTACATGCTGGTCCTTGTGAAGTGAAAATACATTTAGGTCCAAAGGAAGGTATGAAACGCAAATATTCCTCGGTGGCCAGTGTCCCATTGAGAACTGAATATGCTTAGTAAGTCCTTCCCATTGGGAGAAGAAATTAAATAAATACTGGAGGATTTGTAACTATATGTGCTCATGTACCTAATACTGCAACAAGTCCTATTCTATTCTATTCTATTCTATTCTATTCTATTCTATTCTATTCTATTCTATTCTATTCTATTCTATTCTATTCCAATTCCAATTCCAATTCCAATTCCAATTCCAATTTCATTCCAATTGCATTGCATTGAGTTGTTATTGTTTTCTCCCCAATGCCAGGGCTTAATGTATCAAGATGCAACCCGGTGGGGGCTGACACTACAGACTTACGTGCAGTTGACTATGTTGGACCGGCATACAAAACCAATGGTATGTTTTACAGTGTAGCATTAGAATCCTAATACAGGCAGTCCTCAACGACCACAATCGAGTCCAAAATTTCTGTAGCTTAAGTTTTCCGAAGTTGTTAAGTTAATTTTGTCCCCTTTCCGACCTTTCTTGATAAGTGAATCATTGCAGTTAAGTTAGTACACAGTTGTTAAGTGAGTCTGGCTTTCCTATTGACTTTGCTTGTCTGAAGGTCACCAAAGGTGATCACACAACCCCGGGGCTTGGCAACCATCGTAAATAATTGCCAGTTGCCAGATGTCCGAATTTTGATCACGTGACTATGGGGATGCTGCAACAGTTGTGTGAAAACTGGTCAAGCTCTTTTATCAGTGTGGTGGTAACTTCGAACAATCATTTAAATGAACGTTGTAAGTTGAAGACTTCCTGCATTGAGAGCCAGTGTGCCATAATAGTTAAGATTCTGGGAAGGTAATAAGGAGACCCTGGTTCAAATCCAGTCTCTGCCATGGAAGCTAAATGGGTGATTTTGGATCCGTCACCTTCACTTCATCCTACGTCCTTGGCTTGTCAAGATGGGGAAAAAGATGGGGACGGAGAATTATACAGTTCTTGAATAAAAGGTCGGATTGAAATTAACCAGGTTGCTGGTTTCATAATGGCCTTGCTGATGTTAAATAAACTTTAAGGCAGTGGTTCTCAACCTGTGGGTCGGGACCCCATTTGGGGTCGATCAACCATTTCACGGGGGTCGCCAAGCAAGGCTGTCCGCCATTTTTTTGTCCGCCATTTTTTTTGTCTGCCATTTTTTTCCCCTTTTCCGGCGGGTGCCTTACCTCCCTTGGGCTGGGCCAGCTGGTGGTCGGCCTGCTCCGTCTCTGCCGCTTGCCAGCTACGCCTCGGCCGGTGCAGGGGGCGGAACCACGCAAGCGCGGCGCTCCCGGGCAGGGAAAGTCCTCGACTTACGACCGGTTGGGTAGTCCTCGACTTACGACCGGTTTAGTCCTCGACTTACGACCGGTTTAGTCCTCGACTTACGACCGGTTGGGGTCACGGCATTAAAAAGGTTGAGAACCACTGCTTTAAGGGAATAAATAAGGAATCTGTAGCCCAGTGGATGCTGCAGAACAGCTGATGCTCCCCTCCCCTTGAATAGCTAACAATCCGTCTGTCTGTCTGTCAACCCATCCATCCATTCTTCTGAATGGCTTTTGACATTTAATTTACAGATTTCTCCCATAAGAATGATGGAGAGGTCCATTCACAGTGCAAAGTACATTTTTGTGGAGAACTTATATCGCAGGTACGGTACAAAGTGTGCTTTTAAGAGAGTGGCTTCATATTTTATTCATTCTGAAATAGCTCAGGAACAGAGCCAAATTACCATCAAATTGTCAGTTGCACACTGACTGACTTTAGGCATGCTGGCTGCTGCTATTCATCTTGCAATATATTTTCGATTTATCTTCCCCGTTATTTTTGCACTCGAAAGAAAAGAATAAACATACAGCCAAACTAGGTTTCTTTTTCTGAAATATGGGAGGAAAAGGAGAAGCCAATTTGTTAATCCACAAGGTGGCATCTTGGCTACAGAGAGTTTTTTGAGCAAAGGTGCAGATGTGATGGTACAAAAACACCTTTTGGTTCTCTTTTATCCAAATTGCTGAAGTAATATGATGTAGCAATTGCCGTATTTGTCTGATTGCTATTTGTGTGTGACTTTGAAGAAATTACATTAACTGCTTTTTTTGCATGTGCATATTGGATATACGTTAAAAGCTTTGCTAATTGTTGGGTTGGGTGGAAGCTATGCATTAGTTGTTTGAAATTTTGTTCTTTTATATTACTTAAACCTGAACGAGAATAAGCAAACCACGGTTATATGCTATGTGCTCGGTTTAGCTATGGAGGAGAAGGCTAGTGAAAGCACTGACATACCTTCATGTGCTCTTCTGCATACAGTCCTTGCTTACGTGTGGTAACCAGGCAACGTTGAACTGATTCATATAAATGTTGACATTGTTTCAGTGAATGATTACTGAAAACAGATCAGATAACTGTCAACGCTGCAAATACTGTATATTCTTGCTTTGACAATATGCAGAACTGTCTGGTATTTTTATAGTTAAATCAGGCAACAGTGAAAGGGGAGGAGAATAAGGAAAGCCCAGGAAAAAAAACCCGGAAGTAAATCATATCTTCCAAATTAATTGGAAGATGTGAACCATGACCCCAAAATAGGTGCGGGAAAAATGCCTAGAATGTATGTGCAATGGAAAAGAATCTCAGATCTAAGCATTTCCACCATGCCGTACTGACATCTCTGTAACCTTAATAAATGCTTTTAGGAAAAATATGCCTGAAAGTCCTTTTAAGTGTTTCGTTAATCAGACACATGACATCATGCTTAGATCTGAGATTCTTTTCCGTTGCACATTACATTAAAATCTTTTGGCTCAGTTGTGGTTGAGGTAGAAATACAGCAACGTGATGGCCTAATGGTGAAGACACTCATCTCCCATTTGGAAGGTTGAGAATTCAATCCTAGATAGTGGTAAATGTTTATCTCCTAGGGTGCAAAGAAAAAAAAAATCTGTGACCTCCACATAGACGTCAGGAAGGGCATCTGGCTAGTAAATGCTCAACTCCATCCAGTTGCCCAGACTACCCTGAATTATGGGTTTACAAGGTTGTAAAAAGAGAGTGGTTGAGGTAGAAATATCCAGAAGTGAGGGGAAATATATTCATTGATTCCCAGTGATGTAAAATTGGAAAGCCTTCAACTTGGATGGAAGACAACCAGAAAATACCAGGATTGTTGGCTAGACTGGAAAGTTGTGAAGAAGGAAGTGGTGAATTATTTCTATATACTTTTATGAAATAAAAGACAAGAATGTACCTATATGAAGGTATCATTATTTGAACTTGAGTTAAGGGCGACGATATTGATCTTCCAGTCGTAGTAGAACTTAGCAAATGTTGGCTGATCTGCAAAAAAGCTGAGCAAGGTTACGCTTGCTTAGTTCTTGAGGAAGAGAATTCCATAGTGGTGGGCTAGACTAGTAAACTAAAAAAAAAAATCTCAGAAGAAAGCAAACTTCAACCCAAAGTCAAGGCGGAAAGCAGTACGAAGTTGCAAATGGCAGCCATGTGACCGTAAAATGCTGTGATTGTGTGGGATTCACCTAACTGGCAATTGGGACTCTCCCAGCTGCTGTCATAAGATGGTGCAATCACATGACATCACACTGCACAGTTAACGGAGTTGCTGGTCTCAGTTAACGTCATCTTTAAATGAGAACTCCCTGTAAGAGCCCGCAAAGCTCTGAGATTTTGACCATGGGATATGAGATCTTGGTGATTTTAGAGGAAGGCTGGGCCAGCGTACATCATTTTGTGATGAGGATGAAGAGAAAGATTAGCAGTTGCTGGTTGATAGCGTGAAGATGAGTAACTGAACTATTGACAATCTTTTTCGTTTATGTTCCAACACTGGGTGCCTGCTCAGATCATTCTCCTGTATTTGTTGCAGTGGGAAAATGCCAGAAGTAGATTACGTCATCCTGACGGAGTGGTTTGACTGGATCATCAAGAATGTGAATGTGTCACTTGATCTGATAGGTAAACACCTCTATTGATTCTTCAGTGATGGAGAGGTTTCGTGGCTACTGATCATTAGGGATCACTTTGATAATCTTCTTACAGACCAACATAAGGTTCTCCAACACGATGCCAATCAGATAGTTTGAATTTCAATGTCCATAATTCTTTAATCACTGTGAATTAAGGCAGTTGCACTTTCCACATACATGAGGGAAAGTGGGTGAGAGAAATCATATGTAAAATCTGTGTTGTTTCTTTTTTTAATAAAGTAGAAGCTTTTGTGTTTGTCCATTTGTGTGTGTAGGGTAGACTAACTTTTTAGCTCTAAATTATTATTTTTCTTTTGATAGTTTAAAATCTAGAATAAGTTCATCTTCAGTTTACCCAAAAGTATTTTTTTCACAAGGCAACTGGACTTTCTTGTTCATTGCCTTGTGAAAAGCATTTTTGGGACAACAATGACCTGGATGATTGAAAATTTCCATAGACATCTTTAATCCACATTGGCAGTAAAGGCTTCAGTAGTAGTTTCCGCATTGTATGCTTAATAGGTGATTACATGAATGTATTCTACTTTTTTTTAACTTGAAATGTTTATCACTTTGGGATTTTTTTTCCCCTGATAGATTCCTATAAGTATAATTTTTCTCTGAGCTTTGTATACAGTTTTATTTATGGCCAAAAGGCCCCAAAGCAAGTTACAAATATAATCTAAATTTGGCATTGAATAAAAACACTTTTAACAAGTAAAATATTTAACACGCATTACATCATAGACTTAAAACCCCAACTCATTGATTTGTTATTAAAATCCATGGTTTTATAGCCATCGTTAAAAAATCTGCCGCTAGTGGGATCTGAGCTTTCAAAAACTGGATGGATCTTCAAGAATATTCAGTTTATTTTAGTACGCCAAGCATTTTGAATGGGAAATGCTTGGTTTCAAATGGGTAGCTGTTGTTACAACTGTTGTAACCATTTTGGAATTCTTTTCAAGGCCGAATCAACTCTGCTTCTGAGTTAAAAATACTTTTGAAATGATTAAAACTGCCCTTGCATTCTTAACAGTTTCAAACTATGATGGTTTAATGCAGTTTATCTACAGACCTCTCCTGGCATGTGTTACCAGAGACTCAAGCAGAGGTGCAGAGAAGAGGAAAAAGTCATTCCCATGGTAAGGAGAAGACCTTTTCATTTTTTGGAAGGTTACAACTTGATTGGTTGGAAGAAGAATCGAAAGCCTTCAGTCCCCCTAACAAGACAGAGGTCATAAGCATCCAGTGGGACAGGAGATCAAATGTCAACGTATACATCATGTCATCACAGAGATGATGGGAGTTGAAGTCCACACATCTTAAAAGTTGCTGATGTTAAACACTACTCAACACTACTCAATTAAAAGATTACAATTGCACTTCTCCATTTCAACCAGTTTTATTAATTTTTCAATTTTTACATCCAAGTAATTAGGAAGCAGCGTGGTGATAGGGTAATCAATAGTCCAATAACAGAGTCATTCATATATATATATCTCAGGTTACATCATTAAAGGTTCCCTCTCTATTTCCCTTAATTATTACATCATATTCAATTTAATACATTTCTAGGTAGAGCTCAATCAATCAAGGCATTTATCAATAAATTTTTAGTTATACATATCCACGTCCTGTTTTTAAGTTTTACTTAATTCCAATTACCATGTTCCAATTTAGCCTTTAATAACATAATGTTTAAACTTCGGGTAATTTCCTAATTTCCCTCATTTCATTACAAGATAATTATCATGGCTAAAATGCACATATTGTTCCAAAATTTACATTCTTACCTTATTTCACAAATATATTCTATTTCTCATCCTAATAGCTCCTCATTTACTAATAAAATATCTTTCATTGTCACAAACCCATTTCCATATAACAGTTCAAAGCTATAATCTAATAGCTAATTTTCATTTCCATTATAAATCTAAATCCTAAGTATTAAATCAATATCTCTAAAAATCTCCTTAACCTACTTCTGACTGGAGAGGTGTTGGATGCTCAGTAACTGGGATGGGGAAACGGCTGTCCTGGATAAACAAGGTCCAGGGTCACTCCCCAGCCCCCCCCCCCAAATCTGATTGTCCTGTTGCAACTTACATCAGATATTTGGCTGTTATTGCAACTATCCTACCTTTCGCTTCTACAAAACACAAATCGTGATCAATCAAAAGTATTTTTGCTTCTGTTAAAAACTAAAACTGATCATCCTCCTTTTTACTTCTCTTCTGGACAGGAGTATTTAGAAGCTATTCATCAGCTTTATGAAGACTGGCTCATTAAACAAACATTGTTCAAAGTCCCTTCTCCGGTACTCGTAAGTATATATATTCATGATTATTTTGAAAGATGGTTTGGCCCAAACAGGAAAAGGGTATCTGAAAGAATGCATAACTTTTATGATGTTTGTAAAAAAAAAAGTCTCGCTCTCCATCCTGTCATGTCTCAATATTAACTACTTCAAAAGCTTTTTCGACTTATTATAAACTTTCCACAAGAGGGAAGGACACTTTAATAGCATTGTGGCAGATATCAGCGTGGATTTCTGCAACTTGGGAAGTATGACAAGATGGAGAATTTGACCGTTTCTTCTTAAGAGGACCAAGCAATTGATCCCTGTGGATGTGCCTGTTTTGGCTTATTGTTAATGGTTTGAAATCTTCCTGACTTACTTCTCTGTCCTTTAGTTGAGTCCCAAACTAGCATAGTCTGTGCGGTCCTGGATCTTTCCCAGTTTACCCCTTATTCTTCCCTCTGCTGACTGGTCTTCAGGAGTGTTGATGGTTCAAACTGCTCATGCTAAACTTCCAGGCTGTTCGCGGAGAAACATCCCATTATAAGAATTATTTGATTGCAATTCATGTTGTTTGTGCTAGATTTATTTGTGCAATCAATCACCTCACATTTGAACTCTTTTCTATGTAGCTCCTACTCTTCCGTTGTCTTCCTCGTTAAACTTCATTAGGGGCCCGATCTGCTCAGTTTTAAAAAAGCCATTTAAGTCATTTCCAGGACTTTTATAACGCTTGAAGATCTATTGTTGTTGGTTGCCACACCAGATGCTGATGTGGTAGTTCTGGAGTTAGACAGAAGTGTAAAAATTGACCTGTGCACACCTGTGTGTTGCAATATTATGCCTGTATAAAATTACTACAAAAATACTATTAATTGAGGAGATCACATATGTTGGCTGGGCTTTACATATTACCATGTTTAGCACAATTTATTATATGAACTATATGCCTAATGCTGGGAAAGATTGAGGGCAATAGAAGAATGGGACGACAGAGAATGAGGTGGCTGGACGGAGTCACTGAAGCAGGAGGCGTGAGCTTAAATGGACTCCAGAAGATGGTAGAGGACAGGAAGGCCTGGAGAAACGTTGTCCATGGGGACACGACTTTGCAACTAACAACAAATAATTGATTGTGTTTACGTGTTATACTAAAACCAAGCAGCATTGTTAAGCCAATGGTTCTAATTGAATGAGTGTGAATGAGTGGTCTGTTAGCCCACGTAGTCTGCTTGCTTGAACAAAAGGGAAAGAGTTGCATGCCATCTGAACAAAGAATGCCAAGAATACATATGCCAAACACGCCGGGGTATGTAAACCAAGAACAAATCCTAAATTAGTTCAAGCTCATGAACGTCGGCTTGTTTAACACACAGTCTCAATTCCAGACTTAGATACTGTCTCATCTGTAGATTTTTTTTTTCCAGAGACGTGCTTCAGCATTTGATCATTTGAGTCTTTTTAAGGTGCTACAGGCCGACGATGACCTGCAGGAAATGATGGAGAAATACGAAGAGAATCAGGACCAAATCTTAATGTTGGACAACACCCAACGCCGTCTGTAGAATTAGCTGCCTTACTATGGACAAGACGCTGTTGCCCGAAACAAGAAGTACACAGTTGGTAGCCTAAGCCTAGAGAGAGCTGAAGATGGGTTCCCGCAAGCAGCTTGAATTGGTGGGCTTGGAAACTTGAAGGCATCCTGAGAAGCTTTACAAAGTGGTCCAAGTGCTGGAACTGCAGAATTGCTGAGAAGGTTACACCATTTCTATGCAGGATGACCCACCCAGAACCAGACTGCAATTTAGTCTTGGGAAGAATTGGATTCTGCGCTCTTCTCTGTTTTTGGACTGTTCCCTTGAAGAGTAAGCACCCACATATAAGGTGTGGCTAATACTTCTCTTTCAGCAGCCCTTCTGCTTTTTTTTAGCTTGCCCTTAACGCTGCTAGTGAGACCCGAGCGATTCAGAAATGATGGAGAAATAGGAAGAGAATCGGAATGAAATGCGTAGCTATTGACTTCATTCTTTCTGCTCCCAGCAGATGCTGCTCTTTGGAGTTAGCAAACGTACAGCTTGCTTTCTGAACGGGCCTGCCTCAAATACAATCACATTTAAATCTTATTTTTTTTTAAAGAATTTTAATAGAAGGCGACAAAGAAAACAATTGGCCAATGCTAGTAGGTACTTATTGCATTTGTGTTAATACTTTTAAGTATACGAAAAAGCTTATACAATATGACAGCGGACTGGCAGTCTTGGTGTTGACTGGGGGCATCAGTGTCGGCGGGAGGGGGGGAATAGTTTTGTGAGTGCAACCTAATCCCATACATGTGCAAAGTGAGCTCTTTGTGCTTGTCCGCCATTTGCTCAGCCCGATTCCCAATGGGCGGCAGTCAGTATCCGTCCGTGGCATCGCCCCGATCCCTGGGACCTGGGGATCATTGCAATATGGAATAGTCCAGTTATTTTCCGTCGAGGAACACATAAATTGTATAAATTGTATAAAACAAGCAAAGCAAAAAACAGAGATGGACTGTGTTGTGTTGTGTTGTCACCCAAAGCTGGGTTGTTGTCAGAATTCATTCCAGGAGCCCACTTTGGATGGCCCTGATCCGCTCTTGAGACCAGCCAAGGCAACCCAACCAGAACGCAGATCCTTTTGCCTCTCATTCTTCCTATCTTTCAGGGGCAGATAGATCCCAGGGGTCTTCACACTGAGCTTTTAGGCAGCTCAAGCCCAGTCAGCACAAAATCTATTTGCTGACCCCAGTGTCTGAATCGTGCCCGTGGCCACGTCTGGGCGGGATGAGAGTGAATATGGTCCAACTTTCACCCTTGGTTTGAGAGTTCCGGTTTATATTCCCTACAAGTCAGTTCATTTAGAATTATTTATTATAGAGCAGTGTTTCTCAACCTTGACCATTTTAAGGCATGTGGACTTCAACTCCCAGAATTCCACAGCCAGCATTGCTGGCTGTGGAATTCTGGGAGTTGAAGTCCACATGCCTTAAAATGGTCAAGGTTGAGAAACACTGTTATAGAGTTTTGTATTTGATAATTAAGAGTTTGGGTTGAAGGAAACAGTCATGCTGGATCAGTGACTTACGTGAGATGTAGAGAAATGATGGAGTACAAGCCTAATGTTTTGATCTGCCTTTAACCGTTAACCTAGTTTTGCTCAACTTCTTGCAGAAAAGTATACAAACGGTTATATCAAATGACTGTGGAATTTTCTATTTGGCATGTTTTAGAAAGAAACTCTTGGTTAGAGTTTACCAGGGTAAGAACAACAGATGTGATTCCAAGATATTTATCATTCCTTTCCTTACTGCTTTATTAAAAATGCATCATGGGTTATTGTCTCATATTCTTAGTCCAAATAGAATTATTGTCAACCTGTTAGCTTATTCTCCCTGGAACACAGAATTCTAAGATGGAAGATTGCATCTTTTATTTAAATTGTCGTGTTATTGGTAGAAAATTAAGTGTGATTTAGTTACTCTCTAATTGAGCTGCATAGCGCTGCAAAGAAAAATATAACTGTACATTAAAAACCTTTAATATATTAACAGTGATTGTCAGTGATTTGATCTATGTCAAGACACAACGGGAACAGTTTTCCTACCTAATGTTAAATACGGTAATCGTAAAATCTTTTCAGTCTCCATAGTTGGCCTCGCTCTGGTTGTGAAAGTGAAAGCAATTTTGAAATAACTTTTTTAAGATTCACAAAACGATCTTTTAGGACTGGATAGGGAAAAAATGCACCTGGTTGTGGACTCTTCACACAAGCCTACAGAAAGACTTTGATATTGTACGTTCAGTACAAACACGGAAAGAGAAAACTATGCTACTCCTGCAGGATGTTCTTCCAACTTTTGTGTAATGAGTTGTGTCTGTGTGTGTACATCTTTGTACATGCCCTCAAGTCAATGTTGAGTCCTGGATTTGCCTCTGCAGTTTTCTTGGCAAAGTTTTTCAGAAATGGTTTGCCATTGCTTCCTTCCTAGGGCTAAGAGAGAGTGACTGGCCCAAGGTCACCCAGCTGACTTCATGCCTAAGACTGGGCTAGAAGTCCCCCTCTCCCGGTTCCTAGCCTGGTGCCTTAAACCAGGGCTTTTCAACCAGTGGTACGGGTACCACCTGTGGTACATTGGCACCTGGCAGGTGGTACGCGACCATCCTAGAAAAGTGGTAGCGGGGGAGGGGAATGAGCTGAACCGGTGGCAGCACCGCACAAGCCTGAGAGAGAGACGGCTGGAGCTGCAGGGCTGTCAGGGCTCAGAGGAAGCGCCAGGATCAGTGCCAGGTTCCAACTGGAGCTCGGCTCTGATCCTGGCGCTTCTGCTGAGCCCAGAAGTGCCGATCAGCTGGAAAGCGGCACTGATCCTGGCGCTTCTGCTGAGCCCAGAAGAAGCGCCGATCGGCTGGAATGTTGCAGCATCTCCAGGTCTTGTGATTTACATTCATATGCTTGGCAACTGATTCATATTTATGACGGTCACAGTGTCCCAGGGTCTTGTGAAGTGACCAAAACCTGCTGCAACCACCCAGCAGACGGGGAGAATAAAAACCAAACACCCCCACCCCACCCCGCTGCCAATCCTCAACAGAAATGCTCACAACAATGAAAACCTCGGACAGGAGGAAGAGCACGGCCGGGTGGGCAGGCAGGTATCTTGCTCGGCTGTGCCTTGGGGGGCACCTTTTTCAGTGCCATTGTAACTTTGAACAGTCACTAAGCGAACTGTTGTAAGTCGAGGACTACCTGTACTTTATCACTTTTTTCCTTTTTTTTTATGGGTCATCAAGTTTTTGACACCTTGCTAGGCGACTGGTGGTACTCGGATGTTGCCATATCCTAAAAGTGGTACAATGGGTGAAAAGGTTGAAAAGCCCTGCCTTAAACCACTACACCAAACTGGCTTGGTTTGTTTAAGCAGCCCCAAGAAAAGAAGATCGCTTACAATTTGGAATGGGACGGTAGGATGTTACAAAGACGAATCAAGAATATTTTTTTTTAATTCCAGAAAGAGTAATTTTCAAGCAGAACAAATATATTCCAAAGCAATTCTACCTTGGCTTTTTAGGCATTACATATAAGCAATCCATATTCTGAGCCTCATTATTACATTTTTGAATAGATTTTATGAATTCTAGTTGTCTGACCATGGATAGGACAAACTGTTTATCCACAAGCCTGGAAGAAGCCAAATGAGAGAAGAAAATCAAAAGGAGATAGAAGAAATTTAGCATCGCCCAACATACTTGGGATCCAAATGGCTTTTCCATGTGGGATTCAAAAGAAATTATTTTTCCCTCATTTTCATGGTGTTTTTTTTGTTAGAACAAACAACATACTAGACTTTAGAACAAACAACATACTAGAATTTAAATGCTTCCCCTTTCAAATTTCCTGTTGAGTCCAAAATGCTTTCTTAAAAAAAATAATCATACCAACATTCTTGAATTGTTTTCTATTAAATTATTTTTGTTATATTTCAGTATAGAAGCAGCTTGCATTTGCCATCTTGTCTAATCAACCTGCTATATTGCAAAGAATCTAACAGAAAGATGCAACAATGAACCAATCAAGAGCAAATTTGGAGCTAAGCAAACCATTTGATATTCTGTTTCTGGGTATATTTCCTGTGTTAAAAGCAATCGTATTTAACATTTTAACACGATTCATGTGTTTATGGAACAGCCTATTGTGGACTGACAGCATTCAGGATCCAGATAACTCAGTAACTTTTTTATAGAGGTAGTTCTTGTTTAGCGTCTGCCTAAGACAGAGACCATTCACAGTCGTGAAAAAGTAGCACATTTATGAACTCCAGGTTTGTAAAGCAAAGGAAAGCTGAAGTAAGATCATAAGGAATGGTAGTTTCTTTGGATGACTGCTTAACAACCAAGTTGCTGATTCCAACTCTCTTTGCTAAGTGAGGACTACCTGTAATCGTGTATTTTAAAGTTTACAATTAACATTTCTTTTAATTAAATCTGAACTGCGTGGAAAGAACATAAAACGCTCAGAGAAACTTCACCAAAACATTCCTTATCTGTACAGTTTCTTAGTCCTAGTTCTTTATCCTGGACAACTTTCAGGCACTTAGGAATGGCATAAAAGAGGAGAAAAGGGGCACTTGTGTTCTCCCCAACGTAGGTACCCTTCTCTAGCATGTCTGCCAACATTTAAGTCATGTGCAGAGAGAAGGAGATCCAGAGGAGACGTTGGAATTGCATAAGTGGATGGAAAAGGCCATTGGAAATTGAAGGAATGTGACTTCCCCCCCTCCCCCCAGCCCTTAAAAGTATAATGTTCTTTCAGTGATCTCACATCTCATGAGATCTTAGCCGAGCACATCTGAAGTCCTATGAAACATCCCATGATCATCTCTTGCAAGATTTTACCCCTTGATGAGAAGCATGTGGATCTGGTAGACACCCCAATGTTGTTTAAGAGACCACGTGACCAATCTTGTTGTAGCTTCAACTCAGTAAATTCGGACTTAGTAGTCCCAAAGCTCCCAGGGACTTATTTTTCAGTTATCTTGGTTAATAACGTAACCTTCTAGGCTAGATTCGTTCATAGGCACTATATGAGTATCCACCAAACTGGGATGGAGGGGATAGCTCTCTTGTCTATGCCGAATACGTGCTGGAATGTCACCACAGTACTGAGCCTCGGTGGGAATGGGACAGGTTAAAATGGGGACATCTAGAGGTCTGCCGTAACCTGGACCAAGTGTGGGGTTTCTGCACCCAGCGATATTGTTGAAGCGATCTGATGAATAAAGGTCCACGTTGTAATTGTCTCTATAGGATAGGTTTGCCGATGTCCTCTCAGGATGATAAAGTTCTTCAGAAACTCTGTGGCTCCTTGCAGACTCTGGCCGTGCTGTTTCTTCCACAGGATACATTAACTTCTCTACGTAGTCTTCCTTGTTCTTCGGCTTATCTAACATCAAGGCCAAGTCATTGGAGGAGTCACATGACTGCCGCACCATGCTGCCTTTCAGTTCTTTGGGTTCATCAACTGTGTCTGACCCATGACTACTCAGACGCTTCACTGCATCACAGATCTTTGGTTCGGCCGTGGTTTGACAAGAGTCTTGAGTCTGGTAATCATACGGAGCTTTGCTTACCATAGTAGAATCATTGAGGATGGCTAAGGCTTGAGGACCACTTTCATTAGAAGGCAGAAGAGGGAGGGATTCTCCTCCACAGGTTGGTAGGCCCAGTCTTGCTTCTGTAAGCCAGGTCTCCTCATTGGTTGCTCTGGAAGAAGAAGAGATAGAGAAGTGGAGAGGCTTTTGTCCAATGACAATGTCACTGTATTTAATCAGAAAGTCCTCACTGTCCGTGCTTCTGATGCAGGAATGTGTTGAGGTTTCTTCTGCTTGGTTTTGGTTCTTGTCCTGCTCAGGAGTCTGCTTGGAAGCAACTGCCTGAATCTCTGTCGTAATGCTTTGGAGACCAAAGTTGTTGCCATGCTCTATCTTGTCCTCTGTGAAGGCACTCTGGCTGTGGCTTAAGTAGGCCATTCCGGGATTTGGTGTCCCGTTGCTTTCTTCAATGATCATATCATCTTCTGTTTGTGACTGTTCCTGATTTATATCTAGGCCAGCACAAGGAAGACAATGTTTCTGGGCCCTCTTCTCTAGGATATCAGCAAGGTCACTGTCTTTCATGTCCCCTGCAATTTCAAGAAGGTTTTCGCATTCAGTTCTTGCAAGGAATATTTCAAATGCAGTTTTCTCCGCCTCTTCCTTGTTTAGTTTTCGGACCAGTGAATATTCAGTGGCAGTGGTGGCAACATAGCCAATTTCTGACATCAGTTGCTGTACTACACTTTCTGGAAGAATGGACTTTACATAGTAGACAAAGTTTCCCGTAAAAGTCTAAAAAGAATGAGAAAATAGCATTAGGAGACATCAGCATGGATATATTATTATTATTCTGTGAAATTATGGATTGAATATCTTCTTTGTGGATGCAATCAACAGAAGAATTCAGACTTCAAGCAACAGATTAAGGACTCACCCTGACTGGCCCCAAAGAGTCATATTGGCTTTAGAAATCTTCCTTCCCACTGGACCTCCATTGTATACCCTTTGTTATCTCTTTACCTGAGATGTAGTTAGCAAAATCTGGCCCTTGGGATATCTATCCTTGAACAGGAATCTGGCAAAACGATTTAGCAGATCTGAGTATCTTTAAAAGATATGACACATTATCTCAACAGGATTTAGTGGAACCAAGACTGGAATATTCTGGCTTTCTGAGCACACATATGAGATTATTGGTGTTTCAATCTAAAAAATTTGAAGGGCACCGGGTGGGTCAAGATTGGGTGGGAACATTCTCCAGCCAGCTTCCCTCATAGGGTTGGTATTGGATGAATTAAATTGGAAGGTGAAGTTGACCACTTTGGATGCTATCAATGGAAAGGCAGAATTGAAAGCCAGATCTAGAACTGGGAGCAAAAGTATGTCACCTTGAACTTCCATGAAAAAACAGGATAAATCTAACCGAGGAAAAACTAAAAACTCCAGATGGTTGAGAGATCAGATTCAGAGATCAGATCAACCTGGTGCCCTCTAGTCTAGATCTGCCAGACACCCACTTCCTTGGTCTGGGTGGCTAGAGATGAACAGCAGCAAACATCAGAAGGCTCCCAAAGTCTGGTATAAGGAACATCTGGGTTGACCACAAATGGTTGCATCTTTCGCAAATACTTCCAAACCCCTCTTCATATTACGGGGCACCTCGAGAACATACAGCTACTTCAGAAGAACTGGATGCACAACGATCCTGCACAGATTTCACGTTGAGTACTTTTACTAATAGCATTTTTAACTCTGCTTACCCTCTCTAAGGACCCTGCCAGTAAAGACAGGGTAAACCTTACCCTAAACCAACATTAAAATTAAAAGCAGCTTGAATGCTGGCTAAAGGGTTGAACTAAGGCTGGGGGAGAACCTGCTGCTTCACCACGGAAGAAGCCTCGGGATCTCTCTCTCTCTTTCAACCCAGCCTATATCGCGTCAATCTGCTTCGGAGGAAAAAATCCGGAGGAAGGACTTTTGTTTTCAACCCTCCTCCACCTCGAGATCAACCCCCTTCCATCCAGACGTCCAGGGGCCAAACCCAGCGGGGACCTCCCTCCCTCCCTCCTTGCCCAAGGCGACCCGGCCTCCTTCCCCCGCTTACCTTCAGCGACTTGATCTCCCTCCTCCAGGGCGAGAGGAAGAGGTTGACGCACAGCAGCTCCAGGTAGCCCAAGGCCTGGCTCAGCTGGCCGAGGACGGCGCTCGCCTCCCGCCGCCCGCGCGTCCTCCAGCAGCTCTCCGCCAGCGCGCCCGCCTCCCACTTGCCCGCCTGGGCCAGCCGCAGGCGCCCGGCGCGGCGCTTCAACAGCGCTTCGTTGCAAAGGCGCAGCTTCCCTTCCGCCCAGTCGGCGCGGTAGAAAGCCAGGTAGTCTTGCAAAACTTCCAAAGACGGGAAGCTCTTCATCCCGGGGCCCGCCGCCCCTCCGGCCGCTTCCCTTCCTTTCCTTTCCCTCGCGCCGCGCTTGAGCTTTCCAGGACGGACGGACGGACGGCTCGGCTTTCTCCGACTCGCGGGACGCGGAAGCGGAGGTTCCCACGCTTGGCCTCTTTTGGCTGGCGAGGGGCGGAGAGGGAGGCGCTCGAGGCCGCCATTGGCCCGGCCCTGCCCTCGCCCGCCATGCCACTGGCTGCCCCTGCTGTCGCTCAAGGCGAAGCCAACGCTTTGAGCCGTCGTCGTGTTCATTTCGGGCTCGCCTGGCGCCGGGAAGTGGGCGGGGCTGCAAAGCGAAAGCGAAACCGAAGGGAAAAAGGGGAGCGGAGTTCCGCTTTGGGTAGCGGCCGAGTTCTAAAGGCTGGCTGGTCTTTAGTTCGTTCCGGAAGTGCCACCAGGCGGGATGGCTGCTCTTATTTTATAGAGTGTGAGGTCAAGGTGATGATTTAAGAGAGTGGTTCCCAACCTTTTCTATACCCTGCGCCCCTAGAATGCTTCTGATATGTTCTCGCACCCCTTACGAAAGTTTGAAATAACGGCAACAAATTATGCATATATAATTTTGGAAACCCAAGTTTTTGCACTCCCTGGAATATTGTCTCGCACCCCTGGTTGGGAACCCCTGATCTAAGATGATCAAAGGCCTGGAGACTAAAACATATGAAGAACGGCTGCAGGACTTGGGTTTGGCTAGTCTAAAGAAAAGAAGAAATCAGGGAGACATGATAGCAGTGTTTCAGTATTTGAGAGGCTGCCACAGAGAAGGGAGGGTGTCAAATTATTCACCAAAGCACCACAGGGAAGGATGAGAAACAATGGTTGGAAACTGATCAGAGAGAGAAGCAACCTGGAATTAAGGAGAAACTTCCTGACAGTGAGGACAATCAACCAGTGGAACTGCTTGCCTCCAGAAATCGTGGGTGTTCCATCACTGGAGGTTTTTAAGACGCTGGACAGTCACTTGTCTGAGATGGTAAAAGTCAGTGGTGGCGAACCTATGGCATGGGTGCCAGAGGCGGCACTCAGAGCCCTCTCTGTGGGCACGCACGCCATTGTCCCATTTCTAGGCCTTCAGCTGGGTTTTATAAAACCTTTTCGCTTTAGGCCTCTGCCGCCATGTGCAAATAAAAAAGTTCAGTCAATTTCAACTTCTCGCGGGAAAAAAAAAGATCTTGCAAAGTTGGAATTGATTGATTGAACTTTTTAGTCCCACCCAGTCTGATGTTACCACTGCGGCCCTGCCCACCCAATGGGCCACACCCACTCAATTGGCCATGCCCAGCCAATGGGCAACACCCACCTGGCACTCAACGATGCATAAGTGGGTTTTGGGTTGCAATTTGGGCACTCAGTCTCTAAAAGGTTCGCCATCACTGGTATAGGTTCTCCTGCTTGAGCGGGGGGGGGGGACTGGACTAGAAGATCTCCAAAGTCCCTTTCAGCTCCTATCCTATTCTAAAAGTTCCATCTTAGCCTTGGAAGCAAGCTGGTTGACTTTGGGCCAGTCCCTCTCCCTCTCAGCCCAACCCACCTCACAAGGCTGCTGTTGCGGGGAGAATAGGAGGTGTGTTGAATATGTTGAGTTATTTGTAAAAATAAAGGTGGCTTATGAATGAATGAATATTTTGTTTTACTTCAGGTACAGTGGACAAAACCTGAGACTGCTCCGAAGCCCACATCTGGCACAGGACCGTTGGAAGGGTGTTCAGGTAAAACACGCCTTTTCTTTCAATCTTTATAATCATGATAGCATCACTATAGTGAAATCAACCAGTTTAAATGCAACCCCGAGGCCAATATTTGGGGGTTATCACTACAGGCCTTTCTGGGACGTTGGCCAATCCGGCATACTCTTCCTAGATTCATAGATGTTGTGAACATTGATTGTAAGTAAAAACAATTACTCTTATGAGACCTCTGAAGTTACCACTTTCCATAACTTGGTTGTGACCCACAACATCAAAAAGTGCTACTGACCTTTTCCCGGAACTGCTGGCACCTCCATAAACTACGGAAAGGTTTTCAAAAAACCCCGAAGCATTACAGATAAAACAATTACTTCAAATTAGTGAGATGTAAACATCGTGCAGATTCTGTTTCGTGAAGTATGTCTTTGGCTCAGGAGCCTGTTTATAATCTTAGAATTATATAGCTTAGATACAAGCCAAGGATTGAGTTTTGGAATAACCCGTTTACTTTGGGAACATTCATTTCATATATAATAAGAAATACAGAGCAAGCTTTTGAATCATGCAGTATTTAAAATTTGGCGGAAAGGTTATTCCATGCAAATTTAAATTGTTCACATATTTCTAACGCCAAAGAGGCTGGTTTAATGCATGCTCTAAAAGCTTTCCATGTATTTTTATTGCTTTTCTCTTTGGAAACATTATACAAATATCCATCATTTAATTAGCGTCACGAAGAAAAAACAATTCCCTTTCTATTATGCTGCATAAAATAATCATCACAGATGGGCGTTTGTTTTTTTTTGCATTTAATTGTGAATGGAATCCCATGCTTTTACAAATATTTAGCCTTCTATATCCAGAGGCAAATGCCACCTTTTTGTTGCTATATTTCTAAAGGTTGCTAAAAGACAAACAAACAGAGCAAAACAAGCCATATTCTATTCTTGCTACAATGTACAAATAGTCCTTGACTTAACAACCATTCATTATCGACTCTTCAAAGTTACAAGGGCACCGAAAAAGCGACTTAACCACCAGTCTTGCACTCACAAATGTTGCAGCATTCCCAAGATCACATGGTCAAAATTCTGGTGCTTGGCAACCGAGTTGTATTTATGATGGCTGCAACATCCCAGAGTCGTACGATTGCCATTTCTGACCTTCCGATCCAGCTTCTGACAAGGGAGAAGCCAGATTCGCTTAATGACCAAGTGATTTGCTTAATAACAGCCATGATTTGCCTAACAACCCTGGGAAATAAAGTCGTAAAATCAGGCGCAACTCATTTACCGACCATCTTGCTTAGCAACCGAATTTCTGATCTCAACCGTGGTCGTAAGCCGAGGTTTACCCGTAGAGGAAGAACGGGATGTCCATGGGAAACGCATTGCCGTTGTAATGGGCGAGACTAGTGTTTCTCAACTGGGCAACATTAAGATGGATGGACTTCCTGTATGACTCTGGGGAATAGATGCAATTGTTGGGACAGGTCCAAATCAAAATCTTAAGGAAAAGTTTTATTATTCCGATTCAAGCAAGGATATTTGATCCTGGATGGATCAGAGGTAAGGATGGCGGTGATTTGTGGTTGATAAGAAGCTGATGTAGACCTTCTGCAAGTTAAATACAACACAGATTCTCCAAAGCCCCTGAGGGCAGGACAAGAAGCAACTGGATGGAAACTAATCAAGGAGAGAAGCAACCTAGAACTAAGGAGAAACTTCCTGACAGTTAGAACAATTAATCAGTGGAACAACCTGCCTCCAGAAGCGGTGAATGCTCCAACACTGGAAGTTTTTAAGAAGAAACTGGACAGCCATTTGTCTGAAATGGGATAGGGTTTCCTTCCTGAGCAGGGGGTTGGACTAGATGACCTCCAAGGTCCCTTCCACTTTACTATTATTATTATTATTATTATTATTATTATTATTATTATTATTATTATTATTATTATTATTATTATTATTATTATTATTATTTGATAGTCCTTGACTTACAACAGTTGGTTTAATGATTGTTCAAAGTTACAACAGCGCTGAAAAAAGTGGCTTATGACCACTTTTCACACTTAAGACCATTGTGGTATCCCCATGGTCATGGGATCCAAATTCAGAGGCTTGGAACTGACTCATATTTATGACGGTTGCAGTGTCCCAGGGTCACGTGATCCCCTTTTGCGATCTTCTGACAAGCCAAGTCAATGGGGAGCCGGATCCACTTAACGACCCTGTTACTAATTTAACAACTGCAGTGATTCACTTGACAAATGTGGCAAGAAAGGTCATAAAATGAGGCAGAACTCACTTAACAAATGTCTCACACAGCAACAGAAATTTTGTGTTCCTTAAGTCGAAGACTACCTGTGACAGATTATTTAACAGAGGGTTTTGAAGTTTAACTTTGGTGGTTAGTTTACCCATTAACTACTTTTTATATGCAGTAGATCGATGAAAGATCAAATTGGTGGCAAGCAGACTTGTAGAAGTTTACAAATTGTGGGTCTGTTTCACAAGGAGGGGAATTGTCATTGCAGCAATATACTTTTCAGAACTCAACTGGGGGGGGGGACAATGTACGTATACATGGCTTCGTCTTTTTTCTTTTCCAATGCACATTTTTTAAATGTTTTACTTAGCTTTTTGTTTTGTTTTTGTAATGTTTCTTTTTTTTTTTCCCTCCCCACCCCCCTTTGGAGTTTGTATTTTAACTTTCTGAATAACATACGAATTTACTAAAAAAAAAAAAAAGATGGATGGATGGATGGATGGATGGACTTCAACTCCCAGAATTCCCCAGCCAGCAGGCTGTATAGGTAGTCCTCGACTTACAACAGTTCATTTAGTAACTGTTCAAAGTTATAGCAGCACTGAAAAAAGGGACTTATTACCATTTTTTACACTTATGCGGCAGCCCCGTGATCACGTGATTTATATTCAGATGCTTGACAACGGACTCATGGACTTTATGGTGGCTGCAGTATCTCACGATCATGTGATTCCGTTTTGTGACTTTCTGACCAGCAAAGTCAATAAGGAAACCAGGTTCATTTAACAACTATGTTGTTGTTGTTGTTGTTGTTATTATAGCCTATCCCAGGTCCTTGGGAAGGACTCGATAGGTAGACAAAAATGCCAAATCCAGTCTGAACATCTGGCTGACTGTGCGATGATCAATAATAATAATAATAGAGTTGGAAGGGACCTTGGAGGTCATCTAGTCCAACCCCCTGCTCAGGTAGGAAACCCTATACCATTTCAGACAAATGGCTGTCCAGTCTCTTCTTAAAAACTTCCAGTGTTGGAGCATTCACCGCTTCTGGAGGCAGGTTGTTCCACTGGTTAATTGTTCTAACTGTCAGGAAATTTCTCCTTAGTTCTAGGTTGCTTCTCTCTTTGGTTAGTTTCCCAATTTAATTTAACAACTGCAGTGATTCAGTTAACAAATGTGGCAAGAAAAGCTGTAAAATGGGGCAAAACTCACTTAACCAATGTCTCACTTAGCAGCATAAATTTTGGGCTCAGCTGAGGTCGTAAGTCGAGGTCTACCTGTATATTGAAGTCCACATATTGCCAAAGTTGAGAAACGCTGATTCAGACATTTGGTTTGGGGAGACTCTCGGTCAAATCCCACCTTGACTCAAGAGCTGGCAGAGTAATACTAGACTGATCAATCTCACCCACATCATTTTCATAGGATTGCTGCTGTGGGAATATATTTAGAGGACCACCATGGGGGTCCTAGAAAAAAAAATCATATAATGCAATGAATAAAATCAACAAGGAATGAAAAATGATCGAAAACAATAAGAATTTTTTAAAAGCAGGTCTACATTTGGAATTTTCAGATGTTGCTCTCCAGGTAGTCTTGATATCTCTCTTTTTAATGACTTTCAGCATCAGATCGAACTTGCTCCACCCCAACTGCTCTGTAAAAACTGATCAAACGCTGAAGTAAAAATTCTCTAATGATGTGAGATGTTTTGTAGGACAGCAGCAAAGCAACAATATAGCAGCAACCCATCGAGAACCAAAGCAAAGGTTTAAAATCCTAGAGGCCCAGCAAAAGAATTATTTTGCTCCCTGCTTGCAAAACCACGGAAGGAGATCAGCAGAATCCTAGTTTCTAGAATTCAGAATTACAGCTCAGAAGAAATCAGATTCTCATAAACGAATCAATGATCTGAGATACTTCAAGAAATCTGCAGTCAATTATTAGTTGGAGAATCCTATTTCGGTACATAAATTGAATCATCATCATGGTCATTGTGAACTTACCCCACAGACCTCAGAGCAACATGGATGGCATTCTCCCTATTTTATTAGCTCCCCAACTCTCCTGCGAGGTAGGTCGTGTTGATAGCCAGACAGGTTGGCTTCTGGATGGCTATTTCCCCAGGCCACACTAAGGTGCAAACTAGCCAGCCCGCATTTTAGCCTAGTGTGTTTTGTAAAACCTAGCCCACATTTTCTTTACAAAGAATCCCTCTGTAATTTATATCTACCACTTACAAGCAGTGCTTAAAATATTGGTTGTACTTTTTTTTTTTAAAAAAAAATGCATTTTATTTATGGATCAGATTTATATAGTTGCCCATCTCACCGAAGTTGACACTGGGCAACTTTTCCTCCCAAACCAGGGAAGGTCCAACAAGAATTGAAAGTTCTGTGTGCCTCTGGTTGAGCATTTGAGACATTTTAAAATGCTTCGGAGGTGTCCATTTTCCCTAGCATTGCTTTTATAATGTTTTACATTTTTAAAGTGGGAGAAGAAGCAGTGCAAAAGACACAGAGAGGCCAGCTTTCAAAAAAAGATGTTCTACTAAAGAAAGAAAACAAAACCCGTATCTCCAAAAACAGCCCAGTTCGAAGTAGCCCTATTCGAAGTAAAAAAAGAGAAAAGTTTTGGTGCAAGTACACCATGTGATCGTCCTGCCTTCGCCTTGAAGGTTTCCTTCTGATGTCCCCACAATGTAATTAGTTTATGCTATTCTGTTGAAAAGTGTCCGATGGTAGTCTGCTGAACCTTTCAACAGAGCTAGTGAGACTTGTGGAACATTCTGTTCACACACAACAGCCTCGTACGGAGGAGCGGAGTCTGTTGGCAAGGACGACGACGAGGCCGCAGAAGGTTGATGCAGGTCCTGTATCCTAACCAAACCTTCAGAATCCCTTCCCATTGTTGTACTGGTAGATCCCCTTTCCTCCAACGGGTTGTTGATAGACACATCATTCTGCTGACAAGGGTCTATCAGAGAATAAGGTGGAGGATCTTCTGTTGGAAGATAGATTTGGGCTGCTCCAGGCCCAACACATTCATCGTACCTGAAAGAAAGCACAACCACTAGTGTAGTTCTTAGGCCAATCCATCCATTCAAAACAACAGCATACCGACATCCATTCGGAAGGGAAGTAAGAGATAACAGAATTGAAATCAACTGATACAGTAGGTGAAGCCAAAATTTAAATACGTTTTACGCTACAAAACCAATTCTTTCCTGAACTGGAAACTCTTTTTCAAAGAACAAGAATCTTTAAAGGAAGTTGCCATGCTTAATGTAAAGAAGAGAGGGCTGCTAATTAAATGCAGACCCCCATCGAGCATTAATTATAATAACTGAAATAATAAATAGATTGAGCACTGACGATGTTACCTAGTTTGGTAATAAAACGTTTGCTAGAAAATAACCAAGCTCAGAGAGAGCACCAAGGACATCTCATTTCAACCTTGAGCTACAAATATTCTCCTTTATCCCTAATAAATAAATAGCTTTGCTATTTTGTGGTTGTGACTCTTCTTGTCTATTTTTTTTGTTCTTAACTCTGTTTTTATTCTATTTTAATTGTGAGCTACCCAGAGGAAATGGTTGATCTATATGTTTACCAAATAAATACACAGATAAATAAACAAGTCTGAGTCTTTACACAGGGTAGCCAAATAGAGTCTGTCTGCTTATTTTGTTTTGTTTTTGTTTTAAAAAAAAACCTCTCTGTATCTGCTCTTTCTAAAATACTAACTCTAAAATAGATCTGACATGTTTCCAGTGAATTTGGGTCCCCAGGAAATCCATTAAGAGAAGAAGGATATTTATGGATATTACTTTTGATTTACCCTTTCAAGAAAAATAGACTAGAGTGGTTCCATCTGAATGCTTTGGCAGAATCCTGATGAAGGAAAACAGGAAGAAAAAAAAAAAAAGCAGAATAATCCCAAATGCAATCTGTAGACTCGTATGAGAACCGATTAGGGAAACATTTAGAGAGATAATCACATTTAGTTGCAAATGAGATTTCTGTAGCTCGTACATCAAAGCAATTAAGTTATTAATGTCCCGAAGGCATCTTTCATAAATGAATGTCCTAATTAGAATTGTATATAAATAGTTTTTCTGCCCTGTATAGCCTTCAAAATTTTAAACGAAGAACAGCCACCCACCAAAAATGGGATCCGGCTTCACTTTATTGGTTAGGAGTGCAAGTTAATTGATTCCCAGAAGATTCGGTCTCAGGTGCTGATGTTGTGTTCAGCTATAATGGCTGCCTTGTTTGACCTCTATGCCCTTTTCCCAAACGGGTGCCTTCCAGATTTATTTTATTTATTTATTTATTTTTTAATTTGTATACCGCCCTTCTCCCATAGGACTCAGGGCGGTTCACAGCATAATTAAAAAACAAATACTATACATAAAAATAAAAAATACAAAAAATACAACAATATAAACCCCAATAAAACCAAATTAAAAACCAAATATTGACAGCTGTGTTTCAATTAAAATGCTTCTAAAATCATCCCTACCTAAAATCCTCCCTAGGTCAGGCCCGCTTGCTGGAAAAGCCATGTCTTGAGGGCGCGGCGGAAAGTAAGGAGATCCGGAATCATCCGGATCTCGGGGGGCAGTTCGTTCCAGAGGGTGGGGGCACCCACAGAGAAGGCNAGCGACGAGTCCCTCCCAACACCGCCCGCGCGGCCGCATTCTGGACCAGTTGGAGTCTCCGGGTGCTCCTCAAAGGGAGCCCCATGTAGAGAGCGTTACAGTAGTCCAGGCGGGAGGTGACGAGAGCATGAGTGACTGTGCGCAAGGCGTCCCGGTCCAGAAAAGGCCGCAACTGGTGAATCAGGCGAACCTGATAAAAATGATGGGGGATGCTAAACCCAGAATTGCTGAAAGCCCCTTTCACCTGATACAAACTTTATTGGGCATGTGTATGGCTCTGGGCAAGCGTTGGCAATTTGTATTTCATTCTGGACGAAACATAATTTAAAAATCTACATATGCTCCCATCTTCCACATTACATTCAGTTCCATTTCAAGTACTGATCATGGTTCAGCGGAGCGAAAAAACCCCAACCATGCCATCAAAAATCTCAGACGCATGTCTGAAAATGATTCTTTTAGAACCCCATTAAACCTGGCTGCCATGGGAATTCTGGGAGTTAAAGTCCCCATATCTTAAAGTTGCCAAAGTTGAAAAACGTGGTTTTATAATTTCTTGTGTTAAATGTGCCTAACGGTTGTATTTTATGGTTGTTGGCCATCTTTAACTCTCTGGAAAGGAGCAAAACAGTGGAATAATTATATTATTCAGAACAGAACATTAGAATGTGAAAAGGTGTTTGTCCTCAGTTATTCTTTATACTGATTTTCGACTGTATTCTACAAACTTCATTTTTCACACCCCTTAACTTGGGGCGATTACAGAGCAAAACAAATGAGAACATTTGCTATCCTAACGTGGTAACACAAGAGGAAAAGAAACAACCTGACATCTATCACAGGAAGCCTCCTTCAGCATACCATAAAGAGGTCATTGTAATTCATTCGTCCATATTGTTTTGTACCTAATAACCTTGGAACAAGCCTCCTGGATCTCAGTAGGGTTTACTTCTGAACTGACATCATGTAGGATCAGCATGTAACTCAACATGTAAGACACCAAAGTAAAGGCAGAGGGAGAACTGAAGAGAACTGGGGGTCTTAATTCAATCTCCCACCACAGAGCAGGTTTTTATCTCCGAGATCTACAGCTGGTTTGAAGAAGTCCAGTTTGAAGAACTAGAGAACTGTAATATATTGAGGTGTTCAATTCACTGCCTTTGGATCTGTTACAGAGGGGGGGGAAATACTGCAATGAAATGGAGATGCTAAACTTTCAGTAGCACAACACGGAAGGCTTGGCACCTGGAAGAGGAAAATGGTGGATGCAAAATTGAGGAACCATCACAACCCTACAATGAATGGGGGAAGGAAAGAAGAAGGAGGTTTGGGAGAAGAGGGTGAGAGAAAGGCTGAAACCTGGAAGATTACTGGAGATGGCAATTGGCAGCCTGGCCTGGAGGACTTAGAAGAATGCTAGCTGGTAAAAACAAAAGCTGTACTTCCTAGATACTCTTACCAGTTAAGCAGATGGACAGCTTCCCACTTAGGCTGCAGGAAGAGAATGGAAAGGTTGCAAAAAGCGCTGGTTTATTGGGCCTCTGGCCAAGAGTTGAATTTGCTTCCTGTAATTAAGTTAGTGGGAGAAAATCTGTATCTTTCACCCCTTGAGAACAGAGCATAGTAGACTCTGCAAATTACTGGAATGAAGTACTGCTTAAATAAAAAGGACTTGAGAAGAGACAAGGCACCCTTGCTTCTACACTAGGGAATATGAAGAAAAAGGAGGGCTGACCAAGCTCCTTCTGCCAGACTTCAAGCTGCAGGCAGGATTGGATCTAATGAAATGAAGTCTTAAGAATCCAAGAAGAGTAGAGATAGATAGATAGATAGATAGATAGATAGATAGATAGATAGATAGATAGATAGATAGATAGATAGATAGAGCCGTAATGAAGGAATATCATACCCATCATATCCAAAATGGCCATCCAATCATATATCGGTGGATACTAACATACCATATTATACCTGGCTAATAAAAATGTTACACAAATACACAATGACAAATCTACCCAACATCTCAGCTCCATTTCCTCAACTAGGAAATAGAGATAAGCACTACCCCGTAGAATCAGATGTGACTGGATAGGGTAAACCAGGGGTGTCAAAAGTACCGGTCCATGGGCCGGATGCGTCATGCCAAAACTGCGCCAACCCCATTGCTGGCAATGGGAAAAAAAGTTGTGATACGTCGCAACACGTCATGTGTGTGACGTTGTGAGTTTGACACCCCTGGGGTAAACCTTTGCCTTTTTCAACCTTTTAAAAAGTATTATAAATAGAAAAGAAATTTACCGTGGTGGCGAGTCTGGGTGTAAGATGTTGGCCTGGGAAAGTGTCTCCATGTAAGAGCTAAAGTAAAATGTTGGCGGGAATTCCTCAGCACAGTTGGATCTTAGCTCTCCGACAGAACCGCCGTAAGAAAAACAGTCTGGAGCTGGGGGGAAAGAAAAGTAACACTAGCACCGTTCCAAAAGGTGGACTAAACAAAAGTTGGAGACAACCTTGGAAATTCTAGATCACAAATATTTAGGATGTATCCAGGGATGCAACTGTTAGGATGAAAGTGAGGGCTATGGAAAGGAAGGCTGGAAATATTTACATCTCGTATTAGAGGTAGTCCTTGACTTATGACTGCAAATGAGCCCAACATTTCCATTGCTAAGTTGTTAAGGGAGTTTTGCCCCATTTTACGATCTTCCTTGCCACAGTTTGTTAAGTCAATCACTGCAGCTGTTAGTAACATGGTTGTTAAACGAATCTAGCTTCCCCATTGACTTTGCTTGTCAGAAGGTTGCAAAAGGGGGGTCACGTGACCCCAGGACACTGCAACTGTCATAAATACAAGTCGGTTGCCAAGTGTCTGAATGTTGATCATGTGAACATGGGGATGCTGCAAGGGTTGTGAGCGTGAAAGCTGGTGACAAGTCACTTTTTCCAGTGTAGTTGTAACTTTGAACAATCACTAAATGGCTGCAAGTCAAGGACTGCCTTCCTTGAATTCCTAATTTTAATGGTACTATTAGTGAGAAAAAAGAAAAAAAAATATAGAAGACTCTCTTACTGTAGCTGGCATCGCTCCACAGCTGGAGATGCCGAAAGCACTGATTTTTTCGCAGACTGCCAATCAGGATGGCCACGCAGGATAGAAACAGGACCACTCCGATGACTACGCCAGCCACAAGCACTGACGAATCCAGCATAATAGTGCCTCCGCGGGTTTCTGTGCAGTGAGTAATCTCGCTGATGAAGTTGCTATGGTTCAGGTGGATTTCTATGTAGCAGTGAGACAGAAAGAGTCACGGTTGAAGAGATCTTACAAATCAACAGCCAATTTCAAATGTATATTTCCAGATAAATCTTTGGGGTTTATAGGTGAATTGTAGGAGATGACTAGGCTGAGTCCGAAGGAGGGGTCAAACGCCTCATCAGTCTTGAGTATCTTCATGCCCACAAGAGATCTTAAGTCCAGCCCACCTTGAATTCCTTTGACTCTTATTCTACCTCCAATTTACTTTGATTGTTAGTAATTCAGATTGTTGTAGAGAGGTTTAGCGTGCAACAAACCTATATATATATTCATTTGAACTGCATAGACTCTTGATTTCCTATGTTTGACATGAATGGATAACATCCCATCAGCGTCAGTCAACGCAATCATCAGGACTACAGCATTGCTGGATTGTTGCAATTCTCTCCATCCCTGATCACAGGGTTATGTTGGTGAGAATTAGTAGGATTTACAATCCAGTAATATCTGGCTATGAATGAAATCCTGGTTCCCATCATGACTTGGGTTGAGTTCTCTTTACAGTTTTTTTTAGTTGCCTAATTGTCAAGCATACATCTCCTGGAAGTGGTCTCAGTTACTTGCTCCCTTTAGGCCAAGAGACAGTTGTTAGTGTCACACATCATATTAAGCCATACACTTATGTTTATATATCACAATGGCTGGCTTTGGGCATCATGCAAAATTAAAGCTGCAGTTTGGATGGAGGTGGATTCACACCTTATGCTAAATTGAAGCCCACCACAAGAGAGTTTAGGCTGACACATGAATTAGGGGTCTCTGGCGACTTCTCAGTGCCTCTATCCATACAGTGTCCAGTCTCAATATATAACTGATAGCGTGCTGTTGTTGTTAAGTTCTTGAACTAAAATACTCAGACAGAATAACAATAACAGAGTGGGAAGGAAACCCTATATAATTTTCTTAAAAACCTCCAGTGTTGGGGCAAAAATAACCAAGATTGGTTTGGTACATTCAGGCATATTAAATGGGTTAACAGAAGCCAAATCTTCTAGGATTTTTGGACATTTTTTCCTTCAGTGCAAAATGCTGGCCTGTTCTTTTCTGACAGCCGACATTGCCTTTTATTTTTTGCTGCAACTATTTGATAACAGGCTCTGCCATGTGCACTGACATTCTTATTAAAGAGTCAGAAGGAATCAGACTGGATCACTACTGACCTGCATACTCAGAATATCAGAAGCGAAGGAAAAGTGCCAGGAAAAGAGGTCAAGAAATAAATTGTTTCAGATATTTGTGCCTTTGGGGCATTGCGTAGATGTCACAGCCACTTGTAAATGTGCTATTTCAAATTAGCAGGTAAACACATGTAGGCTTCTTATTCTTCACACCGCCAATCTGTTTTATCAACATGATAAATTCCACTGGCGTGAATGAAATTGCCTGGGTGGGAAGCAAGCATGAGACGTATGTCACCAGCTATAGCATTAACTGGGACAGGACTTCAGGATTCTCAGCCATGCCAGGAAGCAGATTGTATACTCGGCTTACCACCACAATCTAGCCCAAAGTTTCTGCTGCTAAGCAAGGCAGTTAAGTGAGTTTTGCCCCATTTTACAACCTGTTCTTGGCATGGTTGTTGAGTGAATCTGGCTTCCCCACTGACTTTGCTTATCAGAAGGTTGCAAAAGGTGTTCACAATCCTCGGGACCCCGCAACTGTCATAAGTACGTGCCAGTTGCCAAGGGTCTGAATTTTGATCACATGATTGTGGGGTTAGGATGCTGCGACGGTTGGTTAGGAAAAATGGTCATAAGTCACTTTTTTCAGTGCCATTGTAACTTTGAATGGTGACTAAATAAATGGTTGTAAGTCAAAGCCTATCTGTATTCCTAACCAAGATCTAGCTCCCCATACAGCACTAAACTATGTATGACCTAGTAAGTATAGTGGCCTGGATTCAAATATTATGGTAAGATTTGTTTTGCAGACCAAATTGGCTTGGTTGAATCAAAGCTTATTGGCTATGCACAAAGACCTGCATTTGTACCAACCTCTAATCCACAAACTCTGGTTTAGAAATCATACCAGCCGTGAAGACAAACACAGCACTTTATAGTATGTTATTGCTTAATCTTTCAGCCAAACACAATCACTGCATGGATTTCTCACATTGTGCTAAACTCTGCACCTGGTCAGCTGAACAAATCACAAGTGTGTGAGTTCGTACATGTGAAGCCAGGAACATGGCAACCATACCACTTCTTTGTACAATGTTTGAATTCAGTTAAGATAGATTTTTCCATCATTGTCTGGAAGTGGATGATATTTGTGAGGCTGAAACATGATCCTGACTTACTGTGGCTGCTGTTTTTCCCTTTAATGCATTTAACGTGTTCTAAAAATAAATGAGCCTCAAATATAAGCCAGCCAAATTTTATAACAACCTGCTCTACTTCTTTCAAAGTATATATAAAAAAATACATACAGCCATCTCTTATTACAGGTGATGTTACCAAGCCAACCCTAATCTGGCAAGAAATGTATTTATTTCATTCATCATCTTTAAATAAAGCCATGCCTCTCTTTTACTGGTGGACTAGCCAAGCAACCTACATGGCGAGGCAGGAACTGGTCTTAGTGGAGAGGAACAGGAAGGATTTACTAATCGCTTATCTGAAACAAGATTATTCTACTTTATTGCAATAGTGCTTGTACACCAGGCTAAGCACTATTGCAATAGTGCTTGTACACCAGGCTAAGCCATGCTTACTCTTGATTTGTTGATTAATCCCCAGTGGGTCGATTCAATACCAAACCATAAATTATATTTTCAAATCCAACATGCCAGTTTCAAGCCAACCCAATGGCATGAATGGCTAAGAAAAGAACTGTATGTACTAGGAACTATAGGTATCTTATGATTAAAGCTACATTTTTTGAAAGTTTACTTCGGGCTAGATTTTAAACAAAGCAGTGCAGCCTAAGAAAGAAAGTCCTCTTGGATTTGAAAGAAAACACTGCAACGAGAGCGCATTGGACAGAGGCAAAACTAGGTTTTCCACTCAAGCTGTCTTTTAGCAGCGTAATAGGAAAATGGAGTGTTTGGCAGGCAGAAGGAAATGGTTAAATAAATGAGTCTAGTGGTTAGGGAAGAGATAAGAAACTTTTTTCAAATGTTGAAAGCATCTAGTTGGCCTACTCACTATATGGCTACTATGGGAGCTTTACTTGTCCAACAGAGGGCCAGTTTGGTGTAGTAGTAAAGGCACCAAGCTAGAAATTGGGAGACTGTGAGTTCTAGTTCCACCTTAGACACAAAGACAGTCACTGGGCCAGCCACTGTCTCTCAGCCCTAGGAAGGAGGCAGTGGCAAACTGCTATGAAAATCCTGCCAAGAAAACTTCAGGGACTAGACCAGGCAGTTGCCAAGAGTCAAAAAGTTGAAGACATGCATATATGCACAAACACACACACACACACACACACACACACACACACACACACACACACACACACACACCTCTATACCTATTCAAAAAGAAATGCTATGGTAAGAACTCAACATCTAAGTTCATAAAGACAAATGATCTTGCCAAGTGAAACTTTTCTGACAAAATAAACATGATGCTGGAGGCTGTCGACTTTTTGTTTAATTTTGAAATTAAAAATATCTCTAAAAAAGAACAGTCAGGTAGGGAAGGCAGTGTGCTGGTGCTTAAGGACTCCATGTTACTTAAAACCATTGGCCAAAATATTGAATGGGTTTGGAGAAAGCAAGACTGCAACAATAAAGAAATTTGGAATTGTAAGCCAGCCAGACTCATTGATTGAGATGGATAGCTATAGAAATGGAAATGAATGAATGAATGAATAAATAAATAATAATAACAACAACAATAATAATAATGGTAAAGTTGGAAGGGACCTTGGAGGTCATCGAGTCTAACCCCCTGCTCAGGCAGGAAACCCTATACCATTTCAGACAAATGGCTGTCCAGTTTCTTCTTAAAAACTTCCAGTGTTGGAGCATTCACCGCTTCTGGAGGCAGGTTGTTCCACTGGTTAATTGTTCTAACTGTCAGGAAGTTTCTCCTTAGTTCTAGGTTGCTTCTCTCTTTGGTTAGTTTCCATCCATTGCTTCTTGTCCTGCCTTCAGGCGCTTTGGAGAATAGCTTGACTCCCTCTTCTTTGGGGAAGCCCCTGAGATATTGGAACACTGCAATAAAAGCAAGCAAGCAAGTTTGCTTGCTTCCTTGCTGGAGGAGTTATGCCTATTATAGCTGAATCATAAAGTATTAAAGTAAACCTTTCTGCAGGCTGCCTCAAATGCCATTCGTGGATGGACTGGCAGGGCATCAGTTATAATTAAATAAACAAGCACAAGCAAATTATAACATGATGCCCCAGCTTTGCAGACATGCTTATAATACTTCCTGGACCCAATGCAACCTGACAGTTCTAATGACCCCAATTCCCTCTGCTGCTGTTGCCAGGATCCTTCTGAGATCTGCCTTCACATTTCCTTTATATCAATCTGTTCCCGGTTCAAATACAATTTTCATCCTCAGCTTTTCAATCAAATGCTTAATGAAAAGATAAGCGTGGTCAAGGTGCAGATGGCCAGCAGAAGTGAAAAAAAAAGTTTTATGCTCATTAGCAGAGGTTCAAAGGAGACAATTCCAGGAAATACTGCTGTTATCTTGAAATAACCGGGAGAGGAGGGATCATTTCTTCCAGAGAAAAACAGACCCTTTATGCCAAATTAGGGGATAGGCAACATTTAGAATTGTTCTAAAATCAGGTTTGTCACAGCATAACTTTCCAAATTTGGAGATATGACTCCAGCACAACAAAATGAGGCATGATATGGCCTGTAAATTAAGATAATTAAGTTTTCTTAAATGAGCTCCTGTGTCACAAGCTTCTTTATAAATAAGAAAATAGCAAAAAGAATCTATGCTATAACTCTCTTCTCAAGTTGGCTTCTTCCAGATGTGCTGGGACTCAGTTCCTAGAAGTCACATTAATGTGAAGTCACATTAATTCTGTGAATGAAGACTTTATCTCCAGAATAGAGATCGTAAAGTGGAATAGGCAATAGTGATAGGAGAAATCAAATACTGGAAGATTGCTTTCATGTCACTCCAGTCCTTCTTTTCATTAAACTATTAGACATACCCAATTCCCACAACCATTCTTTATATGTTTTAGCCTCCAGTCCCCTGATCATTTTTGTTGCTCTTCTCTGTACTCTTTCTAGAGTCTCAACATTTTTTTTTACATCGTGGTGACCAAAACTGGATGCAGGATTCCAAGTGTGGCCTTACCAAGGCATTGTAAAGTGGTATTAACCCTTCACGTGATCTTGATTCTATCCCTCTGTTAATGCAACCTAGCACTGTGTTGGCTTTTTTTTTTTTCTTTTGAGACGTTGAATGGTTTAACTTGCAGGTGATAGGTCAGGGGTCTTCAAACCTGGCCCTTTTATGACTTGTGGACTTCAATTCNATATATATATATATATATATATATATATATATATATATATATATATATATATATATATATATATATATATATATATATATAAATACATACAGCCATCTCTTATTACAGGTGATGTTACCAAGCCAACCCTAATCTGGCAAGAAATGTATTTATTTCATTCATCATCTTTAAATAAAGCCAGGCCTCTCTTTTACTGGTGGACTGGCCAAGGAACTGGACTTAGTGGAGAGGAACAGGAAGGATTTACTAATCGCTTATCTGAAACAAGATTATTCTACTTTATTGCAATAGTAACACAAACAGTACTTGTGCTTGTACACCAGGTTAAGCCATGCTTACTCTTGATTTGTTGATTAATCTCCAGTGGGTTGATTCAATACTAAACCATAAATTATATTTTCAAATCCAACATGCCAGTTTCAACCCAACCCAATGGCATGAATGGCCAAGAAAAGAACTGTATGTACTAGGAACTACAGGTATCTTTTGACTAAAGCTACATTTTTTGAAAGTTTACTTCGGGCTAGATTTTAAACAAAGCAGTGCAGCCTAAGAAAGAAAGTCCTCTTGGATTTGAAAGAAAACACTGCAATGAGAGCGCATTGGAGAGAGGCAAAACTAGGTTTTCCACTCAAGCTGTCTCTTAGCAGCGTAATAGGAAAATGGAGTGTTTGGCAGGTAGAAGGAAATGGTTAAATAAATGAGTCTAGTGGTTAGGGAAGAGATAAGAAACTTTTTTCAAACGTTGAAAGCATCTAGTTGGCCTACTCACTATATGGCTACTATGGGAGCTTTACTTGTCCAATAGAGGGCCAGTTTGGTGTAGTAGTAAAGGCACCAAGCTAGAAATTGGGAGACTGTGAGTTCTAGTTCCACCTTAGACACAAAGACAGTCACTGGGCCAGCCACTGTCTCTCAACCCTAGGAAGGAGGCAGTGGCAAACTGCTATGAAAATCCTGCCAAGAAAACTTCAGGGACTAGACCAGGCAGTTGCCAGGAGTCAAAAAGTTGAAGACATGCATATATGCACAACCACACAAACACACACACACACACACACACACACACACACACCTATTCAAAAAGAAATGCTATGGTAAGAACTCAACATCGAAGTTCATAAAGACAAATGAACTTCTTGCCAAGTGAAACTTTTCTGACAAAATAAACGTGACGCTGGAGGCTGTCGACTTTTTGTTTAATTTTGAAATTAAAAGTATCTCTAAAAAAGAACAGTCAGGTAAGGAAGGCAGTGTGCTGGTGCTTAAGGACTCCATGTTACTTAAAACCATTGGCCAAAATATTGAATGGGTTTGGAGAAAGCAAGACTGCAACAATAAAGAAATTTGGAATTGTAAGCCACCCAGACTCATTGATTGAGATGGATAGCTATAGAAATGGAAATGAATGAATAAATAATAATAATAATAATAATAATAACAATAACAACAACAACAACAACAACAATAATAATGGTAAAGTTGGAAGGGACCTTGGAGGTCATCTAGTCCAACCCCCTGCTCAGGCAGGAAACCCTATACCATTTCGGACAAATGGCTGTCCAGTCTCTTCTTAAAAACTTCCAGTGTTGGAGCATTCACAGCTTCTGGAGGCAGATCGTTCCACTGGTTAATTGTTCTAACTGTCAGGAAGTTTCTCCTTAGTTCTAGGTTGCTTCTCTCCTTGATTAGTTTCCACCCGTTACTTCTTGTCCTGCCCTCAGGCACTTTGGAGAATAACTTGACTCCCTCTTCTTTGGGGCAGCCCCTGAGATACTGGAACACTGCTATCATGTCCCCCCTCGTCCTTCTCTTCATTCAACTAGACATACCCAATTCCAGCAGCCTTTCCTTATATGCTTTAGCTTCCAATCCCCTAATCATCTTTTGTTTGTCTTCTCTTCACTAGAGTAATAATAATAATAATAATAATAATAATAATAATAATAATAATAATAATAATAATAATAATAATAATAATAATGATAAAGTTGGAAGGGACCTTGGAGGTCATCGAGTCCAACCCCCTGCTCAGGCAGGAAACCCTATACCGTTTCGGACAAATGGCTGTCCAGTCTCTTCTTAAAAACTTCCAGTGTTGGAGCATTCACCGCTTCTGGAGGCAGGTTGTTCCACTGGTTAATTGTTCTGTCAGGAAGTTTCTCCTTAGTTTTAGGTTGCTTCTCTCCTTGATCAGTTTCCATCCGTTGCTTCTTGTCCTGCCTTCAGGCACTTTGGAGAATAACTTGACTCCCTCTTCTTTGGGGCAGCCCCTGAGATACTGGAACACTGCAATAAAAGTAAGCAAGCAAGTTTGCTTGCTTGCTTCCTTGCTGGAGGAGTTATGCTTGTTATAGCTGAATCATAAAGTATTAAAGTAAACCTTTCTGCAGGCTGTCTCAAATGCCATTCGTGGATGGACTGGCAGGGCATCAGTTATAATTAAATAAACAAGCACAAGCAAATTATAACATGATGCCCCAGCTTTGCAGACATGCTTATAATACTTCCTGGACCCAATGCAACCTGACAGTTCTAATGACCCCAATTCCCTCTGCTGCTGTTGCCAGGATCCTTCTGAGATCTGCCTTCACATTTCCTTTATATCAATCTGTTCCCGGTTCAAATACAATTTTCATCCTCAGCTTTTCAATCAAATGCTTAATGAAAAGATAAGCGTGGTCAAGGTGCAGATGGCCAGCAGAAGTGAAAAAAAAAAGTTTTATGCTCATTAGCAGAGGTTCAAAGGAGACAATTCCAGGAAATACTGCTATTATCTTGAAATAACCGGGAGAGGAGGGATCATTTCTTCCAGAGAAAAACAGACCCTTTATGCCAAATTAGGGGATAGGCAACATTTAGAATTGTTCTAAAATCAGGTTTGTCACAGCATAACTTTCCAAATTTGTAGATATGACTCCAGCACAACAAAATGAGGCATGATATGGCCTGTAAATTAAGATAATTAAGTTTTCTTAAATGAGCTCCTGTGTCACAAGCTTCTTTATAAATAAGAAAATAGCAAAAAGAATCTACGCTATAACTCTCTTCTCAAGTTGGCTTCTTCCAGATGTGCTGGGACTCAGTTCCTAGAAGTCACATTAATGTGAAGTCACATTATCTCCAGAATAGAGATCGTAAAGTGAAATAGGCAATAGTGATAGGAGAAATCAAATACTGGAAGATTGCTTTCATGTCACTCCAGTCCTTCTTTTCATTAAACTATTAGACATACCCAATTCCCACAACCATTCTTTATATGTTTTAGCCTCCAGTCCCCTGATCATTTTTGTTGCTCTTCTCTGTACTCTTTCTAGAGTCTCAACATTTTTTTTTACATCTTGGTGACCAAAACTGGATGCAGTATTCCAAGTGTGGCCTTACCAAGGCATTGTAAAGTGGTATTAACCCTTCACGTGATCTTGATTCTATCCCTCTGTTAATGCAACCTAGCACTGTGTTGGCTTTTTTTTTTTTCTTTTGAGACGTTGAATGGTTTAACTTGCAGGTGATAGGTCAGGGGTCTTCAAACCTGGCCCTTTTATGACTTGTGGACTTCAATTC
>NW_015386903.1:1032420-1035381 GCF_001527695.2 Protobothrops mucrosquamatus
ATTCCAAGTGTGGCCTTACCAAGGCATTGTAAAGTGGTATTAACCCTTCACGTGATCTTGATTCTATCCCTCTGTTAATGCAACCTAGCACTGTGTTGGCTTTTTTTTTTTTCTTTTGAGACGTTGAATGGTTTAACTTGCAGGTGATAGGTCAGGGGTCTTCAAACCTGGCCCTTTTATGACTTGTGGACTTCAATTCCCAGAATTCCTCAGCCAGGCATGCTGACTGAGGAATTCTGGGAGTTGAAGTCCACAAGTCATGAAAGGGCCAATGTTTGAAGACCCCTGTTATAGGTAAATGTAGAATTGCCCAAGGTGCTGAACTGGCTTAATTTCATACCTGCTGCATTTAACCAACTTATTTCACTCTTTCTTCTGGCTGCTATATCCAAAATTATCATAACTCTCATCTGATGTTGTCACAGTCAAAGTATTGTTTTTGTTATTGATTGGATGTTGGCGGCTTTCCTCTATTCTTTAAGAAGTTATTGTATACTTTGTATACATGTTATCTTCTGAAAATAGTTTTGGATGTTTCAGTGAGAGATGACCCATGCCTCTAATTCCTTTAATAAAGTGCCCTTTTGTTCAAAACCTTTCAACTAGTTTTCCGCTTCCATATAAATTAGGGCTCATATACTTAGCTTAAACTGGCTTTTCCTTTCCCCAAATGGAGACCATCAGCAGGAAGAGACCACCTACTGAGACCAAGATGATGCACTTAAATAATGATTACTGAATTACTCCATTGTCTGAGTCTGCACAAGAACCACACGATAATCAAAGAAGCATCTATTATATTTCATTTTGACTAATAGCTGAACTAAAGGCTCACAGCCTGAGATTCAAGGACACAAATACAAGAAAAACTATAAACTCTATCACCCAAGCCATCCTGTCTACTGACCTACTTGCTCCAAGGTCCAGATTATGTCTCTTTCTCTTACTTTTATGTCATACTGGATGACATCTCTTTTTAAATAACAAATGCTCTATAGATTTAAAATCCCTCTAATAGATTGCCCATTTGTTCAAAACCTTTCAACTAGTTTTCTGCCTCCATATAAATTAGGGCTCATATACTTAGCTTAAATTGGCTTTTCCACTCCCCAAATGAAGACTACCAGCAGGAAGAGATAACTTAAATAATGATTACTGAATTACTCCATTTTCTGAGTCTGCACAAGACACTGAACCATATGATAATCAAAGGAGCACCTATTATATTTAATTTTGATTAACAGTTGAACTAGAAGTTTCACAGCCTGCGATTCAAGGATGCAATACAAGAAAAACTGTAAACTCTATAACTCAAGCTATCCTATCTACTTGCTCCAAGGTCCAGATTATGTCTTTTCTCTTGCTTTTATATCATACTAGCTGTACCCAGCCATGCATTGCTGTGGCTCAGTCTGGTTAAATGGAAAAGAAAGAAAAGATAAAGCACACGTTTGTGTCACGGGTGTGACATCTATATAATAGTAGGTATATAAAAACATGCGCGTATTCGAATGCAACGTTGTATCAAAATTTCAAAGCAATTGGTGAAGAACGTTCGGAGATTTAAGATTTTGAACAAACGAACATTTACATTTTTATTTATATAGATTGGATGAGGAATACTCTTACTAAAATGAACCAGACCCTTTGTTCCTGACTTCACTGATTATAATCCTCCTGCCTGTATTGAAACATCTTAAGTCACATAGATACACACAGGGAACCATATCGGTAAAGCTAACCAAGGTTAGCATGTTGTGCTAACTAGCTCTAGCACTGAATAAATCTTGTTTCTACCAGAAGTTTACCCTTAACATTATCCCATAGAAATGTGGCTTTTATATCCATCAGCACGTATCATTCTGAATTTCCACCTAATAAACTATCTTGACCACTCTGCCTTCCTGATTTTGCTTCCCTTGAAACACATCCATTATTACATGGATAGGCACAAAGAGATCTTTCTGAACAGATGCTGCGGGGACCAGCTTCCTTTAAAAAGCAAGACAAAAAACCCCCCCACCCCTCCCCTTCTCATCATTTCCTTTCCTTCATCCATTAAAGAATTCAGGAGATTAGGTTAGGCTTTAATGATTCAGCAGACTAGAGGTAATTTGTAAATCACTTCCTGGTTGATTCTGTCATTAGGCAGTTACTGTGAGGTTCTGCCAATATGCTCCTACCAGCATTACTTTCATTTATGAAACCCATTACAACCCAATCTAGCTGTACTGAGACAAATTATTTCTAGAGTCTTGAAAATGATGTCAGTGGGTACCGTGTACCCCTCGCAGTTTTCTCGTAGTACCCTGATAGGATGTCTGCCTATCACACTTAAAAAAAGGTATAAAGATTTAAAAAACAAGACAAAACCACCACCACCTTAATTAGGAAGCTGACATTCTGCAAACCACAATGCCCTTTTGTGTCGTTGTTTCTTATTTCTAACAACGAAAATGTAGGTAGTCCTCGGCTTATGGCCACAACTGAGTCCAAAATTTCCATTGTAGGCAGTTGTTAAGCGAATTTTGCCCCATTTTGCGATTTTTCTTGCCACAGCTGTTAAGTTAGTAACATGGTTGTTAAGTGAAATCCGGCTTCCCCATGGAGTATGCTTGTCAGAAGGTTGCAAAAGGGGATCACGTGACCATGGGATGCGGCAACTGTCGTAAATACAGGCCAGTTGCCAAGCATCCAAATTTTGACCATGCGGGAAGCTACACTAATCATGTGAAAATGGTCAGAAGTCACTTTTTTCAGTCCCATCGTTAACTTTGAACAGTCACTAATAATAAATCTTTATTGATTAGCCCTTGGGCCATATCAAAGTGCAAAGTTCCAGCAACACATTATTACTAAAGTTTGATAAAAGCAATTTAAAATGAAATTTGATAAAAATACAGTTTAAAATGGAATTATTTATTTGATTTATTTATTTATTTATTTATTTATTTATTTATT
>NW_015386903.1:1036220-1080169 GCF_001527695.2 Protobothrops mucrosquamatus
GTCACGGCCGCCAACTGGTCATCCAGTGTCAGCCGTGAATCCAGGAGGACACCCAGATTGCGTACCCTATCCGAGGGGGCCAGAGTTTCGCCCCCTATAGTCAGCGATGGAGTCAGCTGACTATGCCGAGGCGCCGGTAGCCACAGCCACTCGGTCTTGGAAGGGTTGAGCCTGAGTCTGTTTCTCCCCATCCAGACCCTCACGGCCTCCAGACACCGGGTCATCATGTCAAGGGCATCGTTGGAGTAAAATACGACTTAAAATGAAATTGGGGTAAAATACAGTCTAAAATGAAATTAAAATAGAGTACGGTAATTTAAAATATAGATAAAATATGATAAAATTATATCTTGGGAGTCACCCTTGCAACCTACCCCAATCAGTCCCACGTATGCAGATCTCAACTGAACCATTTTGTTTAAATACTGTGCTGCGTTAAATGTTATTTTCAAGTTCTGGCCGCACATAAGGTAAGTTGTTTTGATATGGGAATCCCAAAGAGTCATTCACTTGGTATATAGACCAAGGTACCTATAAGTCAAGGGACGCCTGTAAACATCCTTAGGAAATTTAAAGAGCCAGTAATTTCAGCCACCTTTGTTTGCAAGTATGTCCATTGTCCAAGGTTTATTTTCTTTTACAGCATGTAAATTGATCCAGCATATTGAAAAGCATTCTGAAGGATAACACGGGATGACCTCAGTCACTAAAATAATCATGCTGTGAATGTAGAAATCTTCTTTACTTGAGTGCCTATTGACCTGCTGTCAGTCTTTCTGGGAAAAAAAGGGATTCCTGCCTTATCAAGTCTAGCATTATCCGAGTATAAAATGTTCCGTTTCAAAAGAAATGGGTTCAAGGTAAAAGGTCGAGAAGCCTCTTTTATAGTGCAGGCGATTGAAATTGGTTTAAGCCTGCAAATGCCAATTGCTCTGCAGAAGGTGAAGATAAGATTGGCATCCCAAATCATGTCCATGATTATCCAGGGAAGGGTTTAGTACCCAACACTAGTCAATCGCCCAAGGCTTAGAATTTTGTTCAATGAAGTCAAAGCATGATAGACTTTCCTCATTAGTGGTCCTTATTAGTTGGTCTTCTGAAACAAATGGCATTTAGATAATGGAGTTTCTGTTTAGGTCACTGCCATAACCCAACACTTTCTTTGCAAAATCGTTTGAAACCGCATGAGACTTTGAGCAAACCAAGACTCTCAAGCTCATGTCATCCTGGATTAAGCTGACCTCCAAAGCTACAAGGAGCCAAGATGATTGTGCATCCATATAGAAACCCCCAGCAAACATGCCGAGCAATTTCTGAAAAACAGGCTTTTCCACCCAAATAATGCATCCTTATCAAACAATGGCCTTTAGTAAACATGGACCAGGAAAAGCCCTCTCTAATTTCTCACACTTCCTTTTAAAAAAGTGAAGGATAAAAAGCCAGTTCCTGAAATGTTTCCCTACAATTGTGTTTCTCTTAGCTATTGTGCAACTGCATTAGAGTTTCCGAGAGTATGCTTAAGCATTGCAACGGTTGAAGACTTCAAGTCTTTTCCTTCCTCTTTCTTTATAAGCAACATTTATAAATGCATGTTATTTGGCCTGAAGCTGCTTCTCATTATTGAGTGTTTGGCTGGAAGTCACTTCTCATTATGCAGTGCTTCTATCAGGGATGACAAAACTCCCTTGGCAACCACGCTATTTGGATAAAGCTCGCTTGTAAACTCTCTGCTATCACATTATTTATACATACTTATGTGCCTGCATGTGTAATGCTGAGTACTTTCCCAAATTCTCCACTTAAGAAAAAGAAATCTAAAGATCGAGGAGAGGAATGCCTCGCTCAGTAATTACTAGACATGAAAAGGATCCTGGACTTGTAGAGTCAGCACTGAGAAATGACTGCCAAAAAAAGACGAAGAAGGAGGAGGAGGAGGAGGAGGAGGAGGAGGAGGAGGAGAAGAAGGAGAAGAAGGAGAAGAAGAAGAAGAAGAAGAAGAAGAAGAAGAAGAAGAAGAAGAAGAAGAAGAAGAAGAAGAAGAAGAAGAAGAAGAAGAAGAAGAAGAATGCGATGTTAAGCTGCATCAACAGAAGGAGAGCGTCCAAATTCTAAATTATTAAATTCACCTTGACTAATCTCCGGTACTAAATTTTGGCAACTATTGAGAGAAACTGAACCCACTTCAGGAAAGAGCAATGAAAACAATCGAAGGACAAGAAATTAAGTTCTGGGGAAAACACTGGGAGCAACTGGATATTGAAGAGAAAGCCTTGAAAAGAAAGGAAGAGGGGATTGTTGGACCTTAAAAAAAAGCAAGACAGGAAGAAAATCGGCTTATTTGGGTTGTGGTGCTGGAGAAAGCTTCTGCATCTTCTTTGGACAGCAAAGGTGACCCACGAGTAAGTACTGGAGCAATTAACACCAAACATATCAGTAGAAGGCAAAATTATGAAACTGGATCTCATTTACTTTGACCATGTCATGCAGGAGAATTCACTGGAGAAAGCAATTATGTTTGGAAGAGTTAGCATTAAAAGGAAACCAAGGCCATCGAAGAATATGATGGCTGGACACCATCAAAGCTGAGACCAGCCAGAGCATAGAAAAACTCAAAGAAGTAAGGCAAAATTGGAAGATGTGGAAAGATTTGGCCCATAAAATCGCCAAAAGTCAGACACAACTGAATGAATAACATCATCATTCAAATGCTAGAGGGGCTGTCATACAGAAAAAGGTTGAGACTCTATCTTTGTGGTCTCATAATGTAAGACACAGAATAAGTTCTCAAGAAGGCCGAGTCTGGCAGAATTTTAATAGTAATAGCAGATTGACAGCACAATCAATTATCTTCCTTTCTCTAGTTTCTCAATAGTAACAGTAGAGTGACATTCTAACCAATTATCTTTTACTACTGCAGCTATGCTCAAGTAGAGGCTGAACACAAACTAGCTGAAGAGGCGTTAATTTGGATTTCCTGAAGTGTGCTATGGGCTAGTTTTGACCTAAATGGTCCTTTTCATTTGTATAATGCTATGATCCTATGTCTTCTCGAGCTGAAGGTGATGAAGTGATGGCTTCCGTGCTACTTTATTGTTCAGTTTGAGAAGACAGTCAGGATATAAATGGATAAATGCATTTTTTAAAAAAAGTATCAGGGAAGAACTGAATCTAAACCATAACCATGACACGCAGTCTGTCAAAAAAAAAAAGGCGCACAGAGGAAGAATTCCATCTTTTACCTAAGATAGTTTTCTTAAGATCTACACTGATACAGCATTCACCAACCATTTTTCATAAGCTGGTAGGAGATGGAAACAACCAAGATCCAAGTTATTAATATATACTATGCATTAAAAAGTACTTCTGGAGGTTTGGCAAAATTACCTTCACCCAGCATTTACGTTTCCCACAGTTGCATAGATGCTTTTGTGGCAACTCAGATTATTTCTTTTGGGGTTGTATTAACACTATTGTTAGGAATGGACCCTGTCTCCAGAATGATTAATGCTCATTTGCAAGAAACAGTATGCACCGTCATCCATTATTGCTTCTGTGCAAGTCTGTGATCTTCATTTTGCATAATCTGAGATTTAATGACATTGTTAGAGATTTAAATTGTTTACATTTTTGGACCCTTCACAATTTCTTTGTCCTTATAACTTTGTACATATGTATCCATGTACTTAAAGGAAACATATGGGATGAACACGACTTGGCTACATGGATGCTCAGTTTAAAGTTGCCAAGCATTTAAGACAATATTTCTCAGCTTGGAATCCTCTGAATAAGTGGATCAACCTACAGAATTCCCTAGATATTTCCTGGACTTACCTACTTCCTAGATATTCTGGGAATTGAAGCCCATCTATGTGGAAGGAATTCAAAGTGGGGAAGGATAGTTTAAGGTGTCATAAAACTCTTAGGTTGCGATTGCTTTTTTTCAAATCAACAACATCAACTGGCAACCTGCAATGAAGATTGTCAAGGACATCTATCTCAACACTCAACAAGTCAAATCTTATGTGGCCGACATTCAAATGGACTATGTTGCTACTCTGCCTTCCATGCTGCTTTATGACTAGGCACTTTATAGAGGAAAAATGCTCTTACCCAAGGTCACAATTCTGTTCTCTACATTACTAAGCACAGAAGACACGACATACCACATTTGTAACTTCACAGTTGCTAACATATTATTTCCCTTGACCAATGAGCCCTCATTTAAAATTCCACTACCCTTAACTGCAAGTTAAGATGGAATAATTAAATACCATTAAAAGGTAATTAATCTGCATTAAGTAACCTTGAGTATGCCTCATTTGCAAAAGAACTCCCAACTGTTTAACCTCAACATACCTTCCAGCGAAGAGACTGTTCTTTGTGCATTTTTTATACTCTTAATAGTTTGAAAACCCACCAGATGTAGCTTAATTCAGATGTCTTGCTACTGATGAGGTCTGATTGATCTTTTTATCTGAATATCCCTCCTCGCAGAGAGCTAGCACGTTTTGAGACCTGCCTAAAGTGCCCAGTTTTCCTTATGCAGAGGACTTTTGATATGGAATACAAATATGATCCCTCTGCAGTGTTCGGGAAGCAGGCTCTGCTTCTTCTTAATGTTCTTCTCAACAAAACATTCAAGAAACAGCTCACTAAAGGTTGACTTCGTTTTAATCATACCCCAACACAACTCCATCCTGTGCTAAGTAGCAGAAATCTCAGCGGAATGGCTATGTATGAAACATGCTTGATGCATGGGTCATTCACCTGAACATGTCACTCTAATGGAGATGTATTCTTTGCCACAGTCCTTCCGGTAGCCACAAAGAAGCCAATTCATTAAGCAGAAGCGATTCCCGCACTGAAGTTTGTCTTTTCTGCAAGGCAGGAAATTCTTTTCATCTAAAAAAAAGGGAAGGGAAAGGGATTTTTTTTTTTTTTTTGAAATAAATAGATCGATAGCAAGTAGAGCAACATGTGCATTAGCAAGACCCCAGATGTCTTGAGGACTCAAGGCTTGGTTTCTATATGGCATCCAAAAGCAATAAATAAACAGGTTTTTTCTTCCTTTCTCAGTGGATGGGAGCTAATCTAGTCTGGAAGTAAAAATGAAGATTATGTTTATTTAANAAGAAGAAGAAGAAGAAGAAGAAGAAGAAGAAGAAGAAGAAGAAGAAGAAGAAGAAGAAGAAGAAGAAGAAGAAGAAGAAGAAGAAGAAGAAGAAGAAGAAGAAGAAGAAGAAGAAGAAGAAGAAGAAGAAGAAGAAGAAGAAGAAGAAGAAGAAGAAGAAGAAGAAGAAGAAGAAGAAGAAGAAGAATGCGATTTTAAGCTGCATCAACAGAAGGAGAGCGTCCAAATTCTAAATTATTAAATTCACCTTGACTAATCTCCGGTACTAAATTTTGGCAACTATTGAGAGAAACTGAACCCACTTCAGGAAAGAGCAATGAAAACAATCGAAGGACAAGAAATTAAGTTCTGGGGAAAACACTGGGAGCAACTGGATATTGAAGAGAAAGCCTTGAAAAGAAAGGAAGAGGGGATTGTTGGACCTTAAAAAAAAGCAAGACAGGAAGAAAATCAGCTTATTTGGGTTGTGGTGCTGGAGAAAGCTCCTGCATCTTCTTTGGACAGCAAAGGTGACCCACGAGTAAGTACTGGAGCGATTAACACCAAACATATCAGTAGAAGGCAAAATTATGAAACTGGGTCTCATTTACTTTGACCATGTCATGCAGGAGAATTCACTGGAGAAAGCAATTATGTTTGGAAGAGTTAGCATTAAAAGGAAACCAAGGCCATCGAAGCATATGATGGCTGGACACCATCAAAGCTGAGACCAGCCAGAGCATAGAAAAACTCAAAGAAGTAGGGCAAAACTGGAAGATGTGGAAAGATTTGGCCCATAAAATCGCCAAAAGTCAGACACAACTGAATGAATAACATCATCATTCAAATGCTAGAGGGGCTGTCATATAGAAAAAGGTTGAGACTCTATCTTTGTGGTCTCATAATGTAAGACACAGAATAAGTTCTCAAGAAGGCCGAGTCTGGCAGAATTTTAATAGTAATAGCAGATTGACAGTACAATCAATTATCTTCCTTTCTCTAGTTTCTCAATAGTAACAGTAGAGTGACATTCTAACCAATTATCTTTTACTACTGCAGCTATGCTCAAGTAGAGGCTGAACAGATACTAGCTGAAGAGGCGTTAATTTGGATTTCCTGAGGTGTGCTATGGGCTAGTTTTGACCTAAATGGTCCTTTTCATTTGTATAATGCTATGATCCTATGTCTTCTCCAGCTGAAGGTGATGAAGTGATGGCTTCCGTGCTACTTTATTGTTCAGTTTGAGAAGACAGTCAGGATATAAATGGATAAATGCATTTTTTTAAAAAAGTATCAGGGAAGAACTGAATCTAAACCATAACCATGACACGCAGTCTGTCAAAAAAAAAGGCGTACAGAGGAAGAATTCCATCTTTTACCTAAGATACTTTTCCTAATATTTACACTGATACAGCATTCACCAACCATTTTTCATAAGCTGGTAGGACATGGAAACAACCAAGATCCAAGTTATTAATACATACTACGCATTAAAAAGTACTTCTGGAGGTTTGGCAAAATTACCTTCACCCAACATTTACGTTTCCCACAGTTGCATTGATGCTTTTCTGGCAACTCAGATTATTTCTTTTGGGGGTGTATTAACACTATTGTTAGGAATGGACCCTGTCTCCAGAATGATTAATGCTCATTTGCAAGAAACAGTATGCACCGTCATCCATTATTGCTTCTGTGTAAGTCTGTGATCTTCATTTTGGATAATCTGAGATTTAATGACATTGTTAGGGATTTAAATTGTTTACATTTTTGGACCCTTCACAATTTCTTTGTCCTTATAACTTTGTACATATGTAACCACGTACTTGAAGGAAACATATGGGATGAACACGACTTGGCTACATGGATGCTCAGTTTAAAGTTGCCAAGCCTTTAAGACAATATTTCTCAGCTTGGAATCCTCTGAATAAGTGGATCAACCTACAGAATTCCCTAGATATTTCCTGGACTTACCTACTTCCTAGATATTCTGGGAATTGAAGTCCATCTGCGTGGAAGGAATTCAAAGTGGGGAAGGATAGTTTAAGGTGTCATAAAACTCTTAGGTTGCGATTGCTTTTTTTCAAATCAACAACATCAACTGGCAACCTGCAATGAAGATTGTTGAACTTGTGTTTCTTCTCAAGGACATCTATCTCAACACTCAACAAGTCAAATCTTATGTGGCCGACATTCAAATGGACTACGTTGCTACTCTGCCTTCCATGCTGCTTTATGACTATGCACTTTATAGAGGAAAAATGCTCTTACCCAAGGTCACAATTCTGTTCTCTACATTACTAAGCACAGAAGACACGACATACCACATTTGTAACTTCACAGTTGCTAACATATTATTTCCCTTGACCAATGAGCCCTCATTTAAAATTCCACTACCCTTAACTGCAAGTTAAGATGGAATAATTAAATACCATTAAAAGGTAATTAATCTGCATTAAGTAACCTTGAGTATACTTTAATATGCCTCATTTGCAAAAGAACTCCCAACTGTTTAACCTCAACATACCTTCCAGCGAAGAGACTGTTCTTTGTGCATTTTTTATACTCTTAATAGTTTGAAAACCCACCAGATGTAGCTTAATTCAGATGTCTTGCTACTGATGAGGTCTGATTGATCTTTTTATCTGAATATCCCTCCTCGCAGAGAGCTAGCACGTTCTGAGACCTCCCTAAAGTGCCCAGTTTTCCTTATGCAGAGGACTTTTGATATGGAATACAAACATGATCCCTCTGCAGTGTTCTGGAAGCAGGCTCTGCTTCTTCTTAATGTTCTTCTCAACAAAACATTCAAGAAACAGCTCACTAAAGGTTGACTTCGTTTTAATCATACCCCAACACAACTCCATCCTGTGCTAAGTAGCAGAAATCTCAGAGGAATGGCTATGTATGAAACACGTTTGATGCATGGGTCATTCACCTGAACATGTCACTCTAATGGAGATGTATTCTTTGCCACAGTCCTTCCGGTAGCCACAAAGAAGCCAATTCATTAAGCAGAAGCGATTCCCGCACTGAAGTTTGTCTTTTCTGCAAGGCAGGAAATTCTTTTCATCTAAAAAAAAGGGAAGGGAAAGGGAAAAAAAAAAAAAACTTTATTTATCTAGCTATCGTTCATCTCGTTGTACACGTAATCGTTCTGGGGTCTACAGAACTCCTGAGTTCCGAACCAAAGATATACCGTAGGTTTTCGTTATTTATTTGTCCAAAAAAGAAGGAAAGAGTCACCTACCCTCGATTAGATCAGACCTTCATTTTTACTTCTAATACAAATAAATTATGATACCTATTTCTTTCCCCCATCTCTCCCCTCTTCTGTTTCACTGCTGGATAGACGTCTGTTAAGGCTGGCCAAGAAGGAATGCTATGAAGGGACTTTTTGATGGCCGAACCATCCTGTAACATTCATTATATTGTTCATGATAAGATTAAACCATTCAAGCCTGAATGTCAATTATCCAGATCACCGTTGTCCCAAAGGTGCTTTTCCTAAAGGCAATTGGACTTTCTTAATTTTTTCCCCCCTTGAACTGAAGATGCTTCTTGGATGAGAAGTGAAATATTTTCAAGGGGACCCCCCCCCCCCAAGAATGTCCAATTGCCTTTTGGAAAAGCACCTTTGGGACATTCAAGCCTGAGTATTTCAACCTCCTGCTACATCAGCCTTTCCCAATGTAGTGCCTTCCCCCGTGTAATGAGAGCTTGGTGGCAAAGTATATGCCTGAAACAAAGGTGTGTCAGTTTTGAGGTTGACCCAATGGTGGGATTCAGCCAGTTCGCACCACTTCGGCAGAACCGGTAGCTAATTTTTTTGTTGCCCAGGCCCAGAATGGAAGTCCGGAAGCGGCATCCACACAGAGAACCGGTTGTTCACCTATTTGAATCCCACCACTGGGTTCACCCCTTTTCCCCTATGAGCTCCTAAACCAGTGCTTCTCAACCTTGGCAACTTTAAGGTGAGCAGACTTGGCTGGCTTGGGAATTCTGGGAATTGAAGTCCACACAGCTTAAAGTTGCCAAGGTTGAGAAAGACTGCTCTCAGGTGCAAGTGGAAAGATCTTCGCACATCTCTAGACTCCTGGAAATGGGCTTTGACATAAGATTAGAGCCAGAATTTGCATAGTCTCTGATTTGTGTACTGCCTGCCTAATTCCATAAGGCCCAGCTGGAAAAGATGATGATGATGATGATGACGACGACAACAACAACAACAACAACAACAATAATAATAAAGTTGGAAGGGACCTTGGAGGTCATCTAGTCCAACCCCCTGCTCAGGCAGGAAACCCTACACCAGTGATGGCGAACCTTTTAGAGACCGAGTGCCCAAACTGCAACCCAAAACCCACTTATGCATCGTCGGTTGCTGGGTGGGCGTGGCCCATTGGGTAGGTGTGGCCCATTGGGTAGGCATAGCTGCGGTGGTAACGGCAGACTGGGTGGGACTAAAAAGTTCAATCAATCAATTCCAACTTTGCAAGATCTTTTTTTTTCCCCCGCTAGTTGAAATTGACTGATTGAACCTTTTTTTTTTCACACGGCGGCAGAGGCCTAAAGCAAAGAGGTTTTATAAAACCCAGCTGAAGGCCTAGGACTGGGGCGACGGCGCCCGTGCCCACAGAGAGGGCTCCGAGTGCCGCCTCTGGCACCCGTGCCATAGGTTCGCCACCACTGCCCTATACCATTTCGGACAAATGGCTGTCCAGTCTCTTCTTAAAAACTTCCAGTGTTGGAGCATTCACCCAGCCTTGGTTGTCTCAAGAGTTTATAGAGAAGCTTGCCCAGTTTTGCTAATGATTCTTGTGGTAGGAAGGCAGCATGCTTAAAGAGCCTTCAGGAGCTTACAGTTTATTTTGCTCTAAAAGCAGCAGAGAGGACTTATGTGTTTCGTCTATTATCTCTTATCATGGTATCATTTGAATCCAAGGAATTCAATATATATACATTACAAGATAATACAAACAGACTGGTGCAGCAGTTTTGAAAACATTCAGCATAATCCTGTTCTCTTTTATTTAGACCATGTGCCGCCTCCTCAATTTTGAATGTTCTTATTCTTGAGTCATTGGGAAAGATTGAGGCCAAGCCTTACCCCCTACCACAAACCACAGTTCATTTTTTTTAAAAAGAAAGTATTTATTAAGTATTTATTTCAAATAACTCTTTTTGGGAAAAAAAAAAGAAAAATAACGCTATTACTTTGTAGCATTAAATATGAGCTTTGGGACTAAATAACTATATTGCCGTTGTATTAAACGCAATGTGCTTTAAAGAAGAAACCTAGCCATCTGTCTTTCTGTCCACCCGTCCACCTCGCGATCCATCAAATATTGTGACAATAACCCTTTCAACTTGAATTAATGGAAGGCTATTCTTCTACAAAACCAGGTGAGAAGAAAAAGGAAAGCCCAACCTATAACTTGATTCACAAAAGGCGGGTTGCTTAATCATCGTGATGTTTAATTTGATATTTTTGTGCTATTCTTTTGATAGCCGAAGGCCCATGCTAATCAACATAATTGTTCATAATTGATTTATAATTTTCTTATGCTGCTGCTTCAGCAGAAAATGCTTGCGATCCTCCTTTACATTTCTCCATATCACCCACTCTTGACAGCAAATGCTTCTGCAGAAAGCCACGAGCATGTACACACCAGGCAGCACAGACCTGCCATGAAATAATTATTGTACTTTTAGCATGCAGGGGATAATGTTCTTGGAGGATCAAAATCATTAGCTGCCCAAATAAAAGTTCAATTTCAGTCCCCCTGCTAGGTAATTAGCTACTTTCCATTTATTTTTATGAATCATTGCTGATTCCCGGCGATTGCCTGGAAAAGTTCATGCAATTTTCTTGGTAAGATTTTGGAAATGTTTTCCCATTTCCTAGGGCTGAGAGAGAGAGGAACTGATTCAAGGTCATCCTAGTGCTTTTGTACCTGAGATAGGACTAGAACTCATGGTCTCCCAGTTCCTAGCCCAATGTTTCTCAACCTTGACAACTTTCAGATAGGTGGACATCAACTCCCAGAATTCCCCTGCCAGCAAGTGTGGACAGTTCAAGTGTGGACTTCAACTTCCACACTTTAATTCCCCTGCTGGCTGGGGAATTCTGGGAATTGAAGTCCACATATCCAAAAGTTGCCATGGTTGAAAAACCTTGGGCTAGAAACTGGGAGACTGTGAAATCTAGTCCTACCTTAGGCATGAAACCAGCTGGGTGACTTTGGATCAGGTCCACGTATCTCACAGTTGCTAAAGTTGAAAAACGCTTCTATCTCGATGTCTTAGCTCAATGGTGGCGAACCTATGTCACGGGTGCCAGAGGCGGCACTCAGAGTCCTCTCTGTGGGCACGCGCGCCGTCGCCCTAGTCCTAGGCCTTCAGCTGGGTTTTATAAAACCTTTTCGCTTTAGGCCTCCGCCACCGTGTACAAAAAAAAAAAAGGTTCAATCAATCAGTCAATTTCAACTTCTCGCGGGAAAAAAAAGATCTTGCAAAGTTGGAATTGATTGATTGAACTTTTTAGTCCCACCCAGTCTGCCGCTACCACCGTAGCCACCCCCACCCAATGGGCCATGTCCACCCAATGGGCCACACCCACCCGACACCCGACGATGCATAAGTGGGTTTTGAGTTGCAGTTTGGGCCCTCGGTCTCTAAAAGGTTCGCCATCACTGTCTTAGCTGCTACACCAAAGTGACTCTATAACATAGCTGCAAAACAACATTTAAACATTTCTGAGAAGATTCAGATACCAGGGCTTTTCCATGCATCTCCTTTCTGTGTCCCTCAAATCTTTTATCTCCCATCCTGTAAGGGTTTTTAATCTAGGCAGAGAGAGAGAAACAGTTTGGAAGTGGGTTGCAAAAGCATTGTTGGAGAAGTATGAAAGCTAATGCCTGGGGGGGGGGGACTGATGCTGTTTTAGGAACAGCAGTGCGCTTTGGTCTCAACTCACTTCCCACCTACTCAATCTGGAGGCTTGCATTGAAATACAGGTTGACTAGGAGACAAATAACACCTAGCTAGTCCTGAAACAGCATCATACTGCATACTCACATCTCACAAATTACTCCTTGGTTCTAAGCTGGTTTTCTCCTTGACTGATTTCCACCCATTGCTTCTTGTTCTGCTTTCCGGTGCTTTTAAAAATAAGATGACCCCCTCTTCTTTGTGGCAGCCCCTGAGATAATTGGAACACTGCTGCCCTGTCCTTCTTTTTATTAAACTAGACATACTCTATTCCTGTCAATGTTCTTCCTAGCCCTCTTAGGTGATCTTTTCTGCACTCTTTCCAGAACATCTTTTTATATCTGAATTACATTTCAGAAGTCTTATCACAGACCAAATAACTGCCATCACGGGAACCATGGTGGGACAGGGGTTAGAATGCAGCATTGCCGGCTAATTCTGCCGACTGCCAGCAGTTCGATTCTCACCAGCTCAAGGTGGACTCAGCCTTCCATCCTTCTGAAGTCGGTAAAATGAGGAGCCTGATTATTGGGGGGCAATGTGCTAACTCTGTAAACCGCTTAGAGAGGGCTGTGCAGCACTGTGAAGCGGCATATAAGTTTAAGTGCTATTGAACAAACATCCTCTCGTTTCCTCTCTACATCGCATCTACCCCAGCTCCTTGATTCCTTAGCACCCCTTTTCTCCAATCACCCTTTCTACATACAGGTACCAATCATAGACGTTCTTACAAAGAAGACATATACAATTACAAGGGCAGGATGGGATTTCCGTTACCTTAAATATTCAGTTCACAAACATAGTGCAGAGTTTCTCTTAATCTAACAAAGGCATAATAGAAAATAATTCCTTCAGAAAAGATCTCATCACACACAGCTTCCCTAGATGTGATCCATAAAATTACCATGACACTGGAGAAGTGTAAATCCAGTGCAACAGGACACAAGAAAGATTTGGGGAATTCAATCTTGCTTTCTATTTGCAAAGTTGACAGGGAGCATTGCTCCGAATAAAATTCTCAGTGTAAAAAGGCAGAAGCAGAAAGGAAAGAAAGAAAGAAAGAAAGAAAGAAAGAAAGAAAGAGAGAGAGAGAGAGAGAGAGAGAGAGAGAGAGAGAGAAAGGAAGGAAGGAAGAAAGAAAGAAAAAGAAAGAGAGAGAGAGAGAGAAAGGAAGGAAGGAAGGAAGGAAGAAAGAAAGAGAAAGAAAGAAAGAAAGAAACCAGCCCCTAATCTCTCGAGAACGTCTCACTGAATTAAAGTGAGAATCAAACACCTTGCAAGAGCTCAAGCTTCCCTGATGAGATCCCAACAAGATTGTTGCAAATCAATATTGCAAAATTCCAGGCCATTTTTAATTTTGTTGGCGAGGAGAGGAACGTGTGAGATGACATAGTGTCTGGTACCTAAACTGTAAATGGTATCTTGTTGGCTCGCAGACATATTTTCATAAAAAAACCTGTAAGATTACAATAACCAACGTCATATTTTTTTTGTTGTTTTGCAAATAACAAATCTGCTATATTTTTAGCAGGAGTTTTTTGCTGCAGAGGAGGCAAAACCAGGTCAGTCTTTGGGGAGAGGCCAAACGTGAATTACAACTTCAGAGAGAACTAAATTAAAACAAAATGTACCAGGGGGAAAAAAGATTTTGAGCACAAGCCCAGAACTTCGCTTTTGCGCGGAAAATGGGGCACCACATCCTGGACGATGTCGTTGGTGCCATCCAATAACTACTAAGGGCGTCTGAATTCATTTCAATTGAAGGAGAAGCAACAGGAGAAAAAAAGATTAGGAACCAGGAAAAAGAGGAAAGAAATTAAAAATAAGAAGGGATGAATTGGGGCATTTGAACAGATGTATCTATGGTTCATTTTAGCTGTCCTAGCTGTTGGGTTAAGAGAGGGATTTTAGAGGAGAGATTTTGAAAAGAAAACTGAAGGATGGAAAAGACCAACAGCAAACTCATTTGTTGAATGAACATCCACATCCGTTTCCGGCTATTCTCCAAGGTGCCTGAAGGCAGGACAAGAAGCAACGGATGGAAACTGATCAAGGAGAGAAGCAACCTAGAACTAAGGAGAAACTTCCTGACAGTTAGAACAATTAACCAGTGGAACAACCTGCCTCCAGAAGCGGTGAATGCTCCAATACTGGAAGTTTTTAAGAAGAGACTGGACAGCCATTTGTCTGAAATGGTGTAGGGTTTCCTGCCTGAGCAGGGGGTTGGACTCAATGACCTCCAAGGTCCCTTCCAACTTTATTATTATTATTAAAATTGGATAAGGCAGCTTGGTTACTGTTGTAAAGTTGAAACCTGTGGTCTCCTCTGTTGCTTATTGCAGGGGAATCCAACCTTGGCAACTTCAACTCCCAGAATTCCATGCTGGCTGAGGAATTCTGGGAATTGAAGTCCACAAGTTGCCAAGGTTGGAGACCCCTGGCCTATTGTCATTGCCTTGCTTCTAAAGCAGCCAATCATACTGAGAAATCTCCCATCTCTCATTTAATAAGAAAGACTAACCATGATGGAGCTAGCAAAGTACAGAGTCCTCGTTTTACAACTGTAATGAAGCTTGCCCGTTATGATTGCAAGTCATGACAGTCGTAAAGCGGGTTACCCACAGGATGAGCCCGATTTTACCATCTTTTTTCCAGTGGTCATTAAGTGAATGAGGTGGGGGGAGGTTGTTAAGTGAACGGATTGTTCACTACGGAATGGTTTTGTGAAAAGTCAGAAGTAAATGTCAATTTTCAGCAGCAAAGTTGTAAATCACAGTGACATGCTGCAGTGACAGCCTAAATGGGGGCCAGTTCCTGATCACCGGAAATGCGATCACATGCCTGGCTGTTGGAAATTTGGAACCAGGTTGTAAGTACAGGTAGTCCTTGGTTTACAACAGTTCATTTAGTGACTGTTTGAAGTTACAACGGCACTGAAAAAAGTGACTTATGACCACTTTTCACACGACATTTGCAGCATCCCCACGATCAAGTGATCAAAATTCAGATGCTTGTCAACTGACTCGTATTTATGACAGCGTCCCTTTTGCAACCTTCTGACAAGCAAAGTCAATGGGGAAGCCCAATTTACTTAACAACTGCAGCGATCCACTTAACGACTGCGGCAAGACGAATCATAAAGTGGGGCAAAACTCACTTAACAAATAGTTTTTGGAAGCTCCGAGGCCCATCTATAATATACCTCTTTTGGTGAGGCCTGAGCAGAACAACTGCATCACAACTTGGAATATGGAACCACAAAATATTCTTAGTTCCTTTAGGCTACAATTGAAAAAAAAAAAGAGCGGTAAAGATATTTCCTGTCAAGAACAGAAAACTTGGTCTGCTTTCTCAAAAAATCCTATTTCCCCTGAGAGAGAGAGATCTGCCACTCAAGAGATGGCTCCAACTGGCTTCTTTCAGATCTGCCTAAACATTACATAACGGGATGAGTGTTTCGTTTTCTTATTCCCTCAGGTGCCGATTTCTGCTGGAAGCGCTCAGAGGCAATGTCTCACATAGAGCCATGCAAGGGTTCAGATGCTCTTTCTTCCTGCAGAATGATGAAAAGATGGAGCAGCCTCTGGGAGGAATTTCCCTTGAGATTCAGTAGAAGCATGAGTCGCCAGAGAAGTTGCTGAAGAGAGAGGCATTTATTTATATATTTGTTAAATTGATGCTGCTGTCCAACACCACAGTCACTCTGGCTGGCATGCAGTCAAATCATTATGAAAATACGAATGAAACACCCCAACTGTCTGGAGGAGAAAAAAACATCTATTCTAAAATGGTACAGTATTTAAGACCTAGTCTAACCCAAGACCTGTGGGAAAAGCCAAATTTACAGGGCTCTTTTAAAGATGGTTAAGGTGGGAACTGGGCAAATCTCAAGAGGTTCCAGAGTGCAGGTGCTGTAACAGAGAAGGCCATGCTTTCTGGATATGGTCAGATGAGGCTACTGAAGAGAAGAGACTAGGTGCAAGCTAATTCTGTTCAATTCTGTTTTGGTCGCCACGATATAAAAAAGACGTTGAGACTCTAGAAAGAGTGCAGAGAAGAGCATCAAAGATGATCAGGGGACAGGAGGCTAAAACATATAAGGAACGGTTGCTGGAATTGGGTATGTCTAGTTTAACAAAGAGAAGGACGAGGGGGGACATGATAGCAGTGTTCCAATATCTCAGGGGCTGCCACAAAGAAGAGGGAGTCAAGCTATTCTCCAAAGCGCCTGAAGGCAGGACAAGAAGCAACGGATGGAAACTAACCAAGGAGAGAAGCAACCTAGAACTAAGGAGAAACTTCCTGACAGTTAGAACAATTAACCAGTGGAACAATCTGCCTCCAGAAGTGGTGAATGCTCCAACACTGGAAGGTTTTAAGAAGAAACTGGACAGCCATTTGTCCGAAATGGTATAGGGTTTCCTGCCTGAGCAGGAGGTTGGACTAGATGACCTCCGAGGTACCTTCCAACTTTATTATTATTATTATTATTATTATTATTATTATTATTATTATTATTGTTGTTGTTGTTGTTGTTGTTGTTGTTGTTGTTGTTGTTGTTGTTATTATTATTACTCTAGTGAAGAGAAGACAAACAAAGATGATTAGGGGACTGCAGGCAAAAACGTATGAAGAATGGCTGCAGGAATTGGGTATGTTTCGTTTAATGTAAAGAAGGACTGGGGTGACATGAAAGCAATTTCTTTTCCAACAAATAATCCAAGAATTTGGGCCTTCCCAAGTCATTCCATCAGATGTATGTTGAATTAGGAATCACATTTTAATTATACAGACAAAGTCTATATACAGTTCATATACAGTTCATTGGCAACCTGCATATTGAAATGTCAGTGTAAGAAACACTCAAACCAGCAGCTTAGTACATTGGGTGACTAAGGACTTGTTTATACGTTTGGAAGGAAGGACCAGTTTCTCCATTCCACTTTTTACGTCTAAGACTCACAGGTCCCTAGAGAACCTTGCTAGTTAGTTCCTGTAGCAGAAAACAACTGAAAAAAAAAAGTAGGGCATCAGATGTAGGGAACTGGCTGGTACAGGAAAGTCAAGAAAACATGAGAAAGTACAGGCTGTTCAGGACTTGGAGAGCTCCAAGATAAGAGATGCCTTGGCAAATGTTAAATAGTAAGTAAGAACTATCAATCAGTGTGGTGCCCTTCCACCAAACTGCCAATTTTTAAACCTTTCACTTTTTAATATTTTGGTCTAGTGGTTAAGGCGCCAGGCTAGAAAACAAGAGACTTGTGAATTCTAGTCCTGCCTTAGGCATGAAAACCAGCTGGATGACCTTGGCCCAGTCACTCCCTTTCAGTTGTGGGGAAAATAGGAGAAAGGCCAGTTATTTGTAATCATAATAAAATGGGTTATAAATAAATAAATAAGACAACTATAGAAATGGGATCTGACTAACTTCAAAGTTAATGTATATAAAAGTATATACATAATTTATAATGTATATAAACCACGTAATAATGTTAAAAGTTTATGATCTTGTGGGGTCGCATTACTACTCCAGGGCAACTTGCGGCATATCAAGCTTATACTCGGAACTGTTGGGGGAGGCCCTGTCTTCACCCTCTTTCACTCACCCAAAGGATCTGAAATGAGCCGTCTCTTACTCCTTGGGAATCCTCCTGGGAATCTGGCCCACTCTATTCCAAACCACATAAACTATTAAACCATGGCACGTTACTTACAGAGACTGAAATAACTGCCACCGGTTCTAATTTGGACATCACTTCCCAGAAGCAGAGAAAAGTGGAAGAAAAGAACTAAGGGGGGAAAAGAGAGAAAAAAGGGAAGAGAAGAGAGAGTTTAATACTTTGTTTTTGTTTGTATAGCAGATATTAACTGATGACACCCACTTGATTTACTAGCCACGTTTTGGAAATTCGTTATAAACATCTCCAGCCCAGTGATATCAAATCCAGCTACTTCAACAAAAGGGTTTTTCCCCCCCAGAAAGATTCTACTTTCAAGTAAGAAACATTTGCAGCTTTCTCATCTTCAGAAACCTCGAAAGAAAAGCACCACATCTTGAAAAAGAACACTTGCTTTGCAGACGGAAAGATTCAGGTAGGCCCAGATATGGCTAACCAAAAGGACTTTGATTTGAAACTCAAGAGAATACCCTGCAATCAGACTGGGAACACTGAGTTGAGATGGATCTCTGGCTTGCCTCAAGGTAAATCTTTTGTACTTTAAAAAAAAAAAAAGCATTTGCATAAATTTATCCAATTTGCACACACCAAATCTACAGGCAAACAAGAATTAAGCCACGCGCTCATATTCACCTTTTTTTTAAAAAAAAAAAAAAAGTCGAATAATATTAACGAAAAGTGCCACACCAATGCATATTTTAAAAGAAAGCATTTGGGAAGAGGGCAATACAACCATTGGAAGAAATGGATAGAAAATCCATTCACCTGTCCGCTCTCCAAATTGACCAGGAAATGGGTCCAAACCGAGTTGAGATTAGGAATAGCGAGAAACTCAGCCTAGGTTTGCCCACCCTCACAAGCGCGTCCATCTCTTTTCTTGAAATCTTTTGTTGGTGTAGCCATTTCTACAAAAATGTCCACCCTTGCAGACTAAATGCCTGCTTCCAGTCAGCTTTAAAAGTGATTACACAGCACTAATTTGATCCCAAGGTTTGGCGTTCTGAATCTTGATTGACTGCCTTGGATTTGGCCAGAAAGTCAGCACTCACAAACAATAACCTCCACCCCACCGCCCCCGAACAAAACCCCATAAGTTTCAGGCCAAGTTAGTTCTGTTTGCCTTCTGGCTTTTGTTTTACCGAATCCAAACACCAGACAGGGATTATTTACACCTAAATATTTCCCCAGTCTTTCTTCTGCTGACACTCAAACCTCAAACCAAGCAAAGGGCTATAAGAGCTTCCCTCTTCCATAAAACTCCATGCCAGGAGAAAGGGACAGCCACAGAAACTTCAAGCCTTCTGATTATTATTATTTTTTGCAGACCCGAAGCCATACACACCCAGGAGAGCTGCTTGATGCACAACCTCGGGATCTAAGCTCCCATTTTCCGGACGGAGAGGCAGGGGAGGAAAACGAGACTGGAAGGCAACCTGCTCCATTGTTCATCCCACCCCTGGTTCCTGCCTCGTGAAACTTCGGCCCTTACTTTCCATCTCAAGAAAGTGAAACCGAGTTAAGTGAAATCCGGGTTGGTTCCTGCATCGCCTTCCTCGCCGGGCATGGAGAAGACAAGAGAGTGGAAAGACTTCCCCCCCCCCCTTCCCCTCCCCTCCCCCGCCATCCACCTCTGCATACATACGTGCAACGGGCTCTCCAGGATCCCGAAGTTGCCCCCCCCCCTCCCCCGCTGCGGACTGCCTCGGGTCGACCAGACGGCTTTCGCCGCCGCAGGAGCGCCGGAGGCATCTTGAGTCCAGCAGACTCCGCCCGGAGTTTTTCCCTCGTCCTCAGCCCCCCCCTCCCCCGCCAGATGTTTCCACGGAGAGGACCGCAAGCCCGTTGAGCGGAACCGCTGCAGGCTATACAGCACACGCACGGAGGGGGAGGCGAGGGAGGGGGCTGTGTGTGTGTGTGTGGGAAACGCGCGCGCCCACCCGTGCGCCCACCCTCCAGACCTCCTCGTGCAGTTCAGCCCCTCCTCTCCGCCCCCCCCTCCCCACTTTGGAGCGAGACAATGGCTCACCCTGCCCTTGGAAGGCTCCTCTGCTTTTGGGGCGCCCGCAGGAAGGCAGCGCTCGCCTCTCCGCGCCCCCGTCGCCAGCCCCGGGGAGGCGCCGTGGGACCGAAGGCTTTCGCTCCTTTCAAAACGCCGGCTTGGGGAGGGAGTCCCGGGGGCGCCCGTTGGGGATCCGAGCCATTCCGCCTGGGCGGCGGCGTGTGTGGGGGGGGGGAAAGACTAGCTCCAGAAGAGCGATCGGGGAGAGTCCTAGGCGGGGCTACACCCTAGCCCAGCCCGTCGCCGCCTCCTCCCGGGGAGGCGGCGCGGAGGAGGAGAGAGGCGGAGGGGGAAGCGAGCCCGCCCTCGCCCACCTCCTCCTCCTCCTCCTCCTCCTCTGCCCCTTCCCGGAGCGCGTCCGGCCAGAGGACCGGCCTCGCCGTGCGGGCTTCTTGCCCAGCGGGCGCCTCGGTGGTGGAGCAGAGCAGCGGGGCGATGGCGCAGGAGGCTCCTCTCCGCCCAGCCGGCAGCCGGGGAAGGCGCTCCTGGGACGGCCAGCCGCGATGGAGCGGCGGGCGCGCAACGGGAGGGGCCTCGGCCGCGCCCCAGGCAACCCGCCCCGCCGCGCTGCTGCCCCCGGCTCGCTGGCTTGCCGAGGCTGGAGGAACAAAGGAAGCGGGCGGGGCGGGAGGCACCCCCTGCCCACACTGCTTCCCCTTTCCCGGGCGAGAGGAGGGCTGTCCAAAGGCTGGAGAGAAGCTGGATGGCCTCCAGTTTGCCTGGCTGCCTTGGCTCTTCCGCGCGTAAAAACTGAACCCGAGCATGGGTGGGCTCGGGTTTAGGGCCACGTGCGAATTTGTGTGTGCGTGTGTGGAAACAGAACGGAGGAGGGGAAGGGTTGCTTTTCTTGGCGCTCTTTTGTTGTTGTTAATTGCGAAGTCGTGTCTGACCCATCGCGACCCCATGGACCACGTTCCTCCAGGTCTTCCTGTCCTCTACCATCTTCTGGAGTCCCTTTAAGCTCACGCCTGCTGCTTCGGGGACTCCATCCAGCCACCTCATTCTCTGTCGTCCCCTTCTTCTATTGCCCTCAATCTTTGTTGTTGTTGTTGTTAATTGCGAAGTCATGTCCGACCCATCACGACCCCATGGACAACGTTCCTCCAGGCCTTCCTGTCCTCTACCATCTTCTGGAGTCCATTTAAGTTCAGGCCTCCTGCTTCGGTGACTCCATCCAGCCACCTCCTCCTCTGTCGTCCCCTTCTTCTATTGCCCTCAATCTTTGTTGTTGTTAATTGCAAAGTCGTGTCCGACCCATCGCGACCTCATGGACCACGTTCCCTCAAGCCTTCCTGTCCTCTACCATCTTCTGGAGTCCATTTAAGCTCACGCCTACTGCTTCAGTGACTCCATCCAGCCACCTCATTCTCTGTCGTCCCCTTCTTCTATTGCCCTCGATCTTTCCCAGCATTAGGCTCTTCTCCAGTGAGTCCTTCCTTCTCATTAGGTGGCCAAAGGACTTGAGTTTCAACTTCAGGATCTGGCCTTCTAAAGAGCAGTCGGGGTTGATCTCCTCTAGGACTGACCGGTTTGATCGCCTTGCAGTCCAGGGGACTCGCAGGAGTCTTCTCCAGCACCAGAGTTCAAAGGCCTCCATTCTTTGGTGCTCAGACTTTCTTATGGTCCAACTTTCACAGCCATACATTGCAACTGGGAAAACCATGGCCTTGACTATGCGTACTTTTGTTGGCAGGGTGATGTCTCTGCTTTTTAGTATGCTGTCTAGAATTGCCATGGCTTTCCTCCCCAGGAGCAAGTGTCTTTTAATTTCTTGGCTGCAGTCCCCATCCGCGGTGATCTTGGAGCCCAGGAAGATAAAATCTGTCACTACCTCCATTTCTTCCCCATCTATTTGCCAGGAATTGAGAGGGCCGGATGCCGGAGGACCAGGAAGATCCACCTGGATCTGATGGGAAATGCCCAGCTGCCCTGTGGATTGGACACCCAAGATGATGTCCTTGTAGTAGGCCATGCTCAGAATGGTAGTCCTGGCCATCATAATATACCAAACCAGTTAACCCTGGTTACTTCTAACCCAAGCATAGCATGCTTGTGCTAATCCATCAGGCAGGTTTTTTCATGAACTGGGTTAAATGCATTTTCCCCGAAACCAGTCAACGGCTCTCCCTCGTTGAAATAAGCCCCGTTGTTCTGTTTCCCGATTCAGGAGACATGTTGAAACCAAAACCCGATGGATTATTCATGACATCCATTCATTAATTATTCATTACATTCATGAAGCTTCATTTCAATATTATTATTATTATTGTTATTATTATTATTATTATTATTATTATTATTATTATTATTATTATTATTATTATTATTATTATTATTATTATTATTATTATTTTGGCCTTGCATTGTCCCTCAAACCAGTATCTGTGAGATTGGGGTCTCCACCATCCGTAGTCTGTCAATGACCGCTTTAGGGAATCATATACGTTAGCTTAGTGACAGATGAGCCTGGTTAGGGAAAAAAAGAAAAGAGTTTAAAGAGTTAAAAGTTTATGCTAGTGGAACCCGAAAAATCAGGTGTTAATAGGAAACTGTGTCAGTTGCTGCAGTAGAATTACAGAGTCTTGTGATACACCTTAAAATAGGAGTGGGGAAAGAATCTGATTCCGTAGGGGATAATAGATCAGGAGGCAGAAGTTTGCCTATTAAAGAGAAGGATTAAGGGAGATACTGAAGTCTTCCACTACTTGAGGAGCTGTCACGGAAAAGAGAGAATTGACTTCACCAAAGACCCCAGGGCAGGACGAGAAATAATAAGTGGGAAGCTTGTTAAAGAGAGATCCAGTCTAGAAGTAAGGAAAAGTTTCTGACAGAGAACAATCAATGGTATAGCTTGCCTTCTGGAGTTGTGGGGGCTCCAGTCTATTTCAAAAATAAACTGGATAACCATTTGAAACCTCAAAGTTCCAGCCCCATGATTCTATCTCTTTTCTTGCTATGTAAGTGTCTTTTCTCTCCTCCCCCCCCCCTTTCTCGATCATCTCCTTTCCACTTCTTCCAAGGCTTCTGCTGGAAAGACACAGATCATCCTTGGCAGATGTTTGAATTGATCTCATACAAAGCACTTTGGGGATTAGCTCAGGAGCCATAAGCTACCTTTCCCCCAAAGAGCAACTGATTTATTGTACCACTGCATAATGCTTAATGGGATAAAGTCATCTAGCACGCAATTATCTTACGTTGGTAGAGACCTTTCCAAGGCTGCTTATTTTCATCCAGTGTGGTGAATAGACAAGACAGGCCTCATCTTTTAACGAAGAGAAGAATGAGGGGGGACATGATAGCAGTCTTCCAATATCTCAGCGGCTGCCACAAAGAAGAGGGAGTCAAGCTATTCTCCAAGGCGCCTGAAGGCAGGACAAGAAGCAATGGGTGGAAACTAACCAAGGAGAGAAGCAACCTAGAACTAAGGAGAAACTTCCTGACAGTTAGAACAATTAATCAGTGGAACAACCTGCCTCCAGAAGCGGTGAATGCTCCAACACTGGAAGTTTTTAAGAAGAAACTGGACAGCCATTTCTCCAAAATGGTGTTGGGTTTCCTGCCTGAGCAGGGGGTTGGACTAGATGACCTCCAAGGTCCCTTCCAACTTTATCATCATCATCATCATCATCATCATCATCATCATCATCATCATCATCTTATATGTAAACCATCAACTGTGTCATTGCTCCTTGAATTGAAATAAACTTGGGATTAACTTGCTGGAGATCCTTCGCTCTTATTGAGCTGAAATTCTAAGCATATTTTTAAAGCAGGAGTGTGTTAGTCTCCTACAGGGGCCTGCACTTTCACCCTCAATCCATGAGTTCATATTTTTTCTGTCTCACACAAAAAGTCTGTAAGGAGTTCCTGACAATAATAAACGTAGATACTGTCTGTTTGCAATTCAAACAAATCAAATTTAGCCATCTGAGTAGGTTCCATGATCTTCACCAACTATTCTTCTATTGTGGGTGGTGATGAATCTTTCTATCTATAGTTCCTTTTTTTCCTTCTAACTGTAACTGTTTTGTTTTTATCCTTTCCTCCAGAAAGTTAAATTTGTTTACAGACCAAAATATGCAATCATTTCAGAAACAACAAGTGATGTAAAGTGGGATTTATAATAAACGATTTATGTCCCATAAAGCTCCGAAGATTAAGTCTACGTCTACATATTCTGTAGGTGTAGTGCCATTTTTAAATCTTTTCATTTTTTTAAAAAACAAATTCCTGAAAGTAGAAAATTATCACATGGGGAAGAATTATTCTAGTTCAATCTTTAATTTGCAATAATAACTCTCAGAGGAAAATCTCCACAGTTTTTTTCCGCCCAGATGCTGGAATACAGATATAATTTCTCTTCGGCTTTTTGTGGTCCATTTCAAGCCAATCACTTAATTCAGCCTAATTCTATTCCACATAGAAAACAAGAGTCAGGAAGAGTTGTGTTTGAAATCATCTAATACTGATACAGCAGCCCTCCCTAAATTAAAGCCCTCAGAGGATGCCAATCTGCAGCTGCCTAAAATCTACAGAGGCTGTCCAAGTCTGAAACATGGGACCCAACACATCTGGATTGGGTGAACAATAGAATGCTGTCTATTCAAACTATGGAAAAGGAAGAAGCAAGCAAGTGTTGATGGCAATCCCTTTAATCACGTTTCTGGAGCTGAGCACCATCTGGCGTTCAGTTTCATTATCTTGCAAAAATGCTGAAGGCTCAAAAGGCCATTTTTGATGGATTACTCAGGGAATTGATGATGTTGAACTTTTTGATTTATGTTAAAGTAATGGAGCAGGGGGAGGATTAAGTAGAAAAATGATGCTTGGAAGGGTTTTTTAATAAGCTTTTTTAGCGTGGGACTCTAGAAAACAGGATATCTGAACAAAAAAGGACCGTTTTGCAAAACAAGGCAATTATGTATGTAGATAGATATGAATGCTTTTGTTGTAGATAGATATGTATGTAGATAGATATGTAGATATGAACATAGATATAAAGATAGATAGATAGATAGATAGATAGATGGATGGATGGATGGATGGATGGATGGATGGATGGATGGATATAGCCTATCTATATCTTCCAGCCAGCATGGCTGGCCAAAGAATTCTGGAAGTTGAAATCCAGAAGTCTTAAAGTTGCCAAGGTTGGAAGGCCTGGACTAAGAAATATTGCTTGATAGAGAATGGCCCACACCCTGCTAACCTTTCATAAGACCCTACAGACCTGTCTCTGCCCGGCTTGGGAGTCTTGAATGTACGTATGCAGGGACCGGTTTCCGGGTTAATTTAGCAATTATGATGGGTGATTTATTCTTGGCTGCTATGTATTTTAATTTTTTTATATTGTTGCAACTGTTTTAATTTTATTCACTGCCCGCTTGTTGAGATGGGTGGTTGTACAAATGGAGTAAATAAATAAATAAGACAAACAAATACATTCCCAGCTTGCCTTTTCTTTCTACTGTTATTTTTGCAAGATTCTTTCAACTCTCAGACTAATATTCTTTGAAAGAACTATAAATCAGGTAAACTATAAACCAAATAAGCAAATCAACCAGAGCTGCAGACTTTTTATTTTTTAATCAAATCGACTTCCTCTCCAGTGTGCGAGAAATCTGTGAGAAAGAGACACAGAAAGTCTCGGTCCTAACGTACATGTAGATATTGGTCCTAATTTGAAACAGTTCACTTGTTAGATTTCTTGTGACAATCGCTTTCATCTTAATCTTGCTACAGAGAATTGGGAGGGATTTGTGCTTGGAGAGAGAAAAAAAATCACTTTCCATTCTGACAGCTACCAAAGGACTTTCTTAGTTTTGCAGAAAAGGGAGATGAGCAAATTGCCTGACCTTGCATCTGATGCCAACTTTTCTGCTCTCCCTCTGTGTGTGTGTGTGTCTCTCTCTCTCTGTGTTTAAATTCTCTCTTGCATTTTTAGAGGAAAGATGACTTTCAGCATCCCTTGAATCTAGGTCAAGTCATCTAATGATTATTGTAGAAGGTGTCCCAAGTGAAGATTGGCAGTTCTTATCTGATCTAGCTTATCTAAGATGCCAGATGTCAACAATTATTTTATAAGAAAACAAGTAATGATTCTCTCAAATCAACCTTGATTTGGAATGGTTTATTGGCTGCAGTGTGTAAGTTCCTTCTAGGTCTAGGACCTTTTTCTGGTTTTTTTTCCCCACTGACTATAAACCTGGCACTTCTTGATGACCTCCCATCATAATATCATTACATAAAGCATCTCTTCAACGAGTCACAATGACTGCTAAAGAAATGTTTGAATCTCTTGATATTTTTCCAGCCAGATCATGGGTGGATGGAAATCTTGGTGGTCAGTTTCTTTGAGAATTGGAAATGGAGGAAATGGACTATAAATAGCCATTCCACCATTGCCACATCAATTGTTTCAAAGAACCTTAGCGCTAAGGCATGCATCAGAAGACAGATCACTAATCAAATGCAGAGAGGAAAGTATACTTGGAACTAATTACCGATGGCACAGTAGGAATGGACCTGCTGTTGGCTGCCAGAGAGGGACATAAATTTTATTTATTTATTTATTTGCATATCCCACCTTTATTATTTTTACAAAGAACTCATGGCAGCGAACATAGTAACACACCTTCCACCTCCCATTTTCCCCACAACAACCCTGTAAGGTAAGTTGAACTGAGAGAGAGGGACTGGCCCAAAGTCACTCAGTTGGCTTTCATGACTAAAGTGGGACTAGAACTCACTACTCTCCTGCTTTCTAACTTGATGCCTTAGCCCAGGGGTCTTCAAACTTGGCAACTTTAAAACTTGTGGACTTCAACTCCCAGAATTCCTCAGCCAGCCAGGGCTGGCTGAGGAATTCTGGGAGTTGAAGTTCACAAGTCATAAAGGGGCCACATTTGAAGACCCCTGCCTTAGCCACTAGACCAGCGGTTCTCAACCGATGGGTTGCGACCCCATTTGGGGTCGATCGACCATTTCACGGGGGTCGCCAAGCAAGGCTGTCCGCCATTTTTTTCCCCTTTTCCGGCGGGTGCCTTACCTCCCTTGGGCTGGGCCAGCTGGTGGTCGGCCTGCTCCGTCTCTGCCGCTTGACAGCTACGCCTCGGCCGGCGCAGGGGGCGGAACCACGCATGTGCGGCGCTCCCGGGCAGGGAAAGCCCTCGACTTACGACCGGTTGGGTAGTCCTCGACTTACGACCGGTTTACTCCACGACTTACGACCGGTTTAGTCCTCGACTTACGACCAGTTTAGTCCTCGACTTACCACCGGTTGGGGGTTGCGGCATTAAAAAGGTTGAGAACCACTGCACTAGACCAAGCTGGCTCAGCCTTCTATTGTAATCAATTCGGTTGAATATCTAATCTATTTTTCTACCTCCTCATGTCCAGTGTTGCTGCTGATTTGCTTATCCTTCTGTTTACAAACACAATCTGGAAAGCAAAGCCAAGCCGTGTTATGGCTTTTCCTTCTTCTGCTTATTTTTCCTCATTACTCATGTCCTAAAAGGGAAGAGTCAAGGGAGAGCAAGGATATTCTGAGCAGTATCAAAAATGTCTTCTCATTGTGACATAGATTTCCATACATGCCTGGGGCTTCTTACTCCTAATAATTAGCTTAGGAGGTCTCAATTCTCAGAGATTTGCAATTCTCAGATATCTGAAGGAGAGGGAATAAGTCCTGTACTGTCCCGTGATGAATTAGCAACATTTACAAGTGAAGCCATGGGAGCTTATTCAGCGGACTAGAAAGTTTAAAAAATAAAATTGATCACATTATTAGGGAAAGGTCTATTGTACCCCGTGTGCCAACAATCTCTTAAGGAAATACCCCATTTTACAGTACCTGTAAAGAAAAAGTAATTTGCAAGAGGAAAATAACTAAGATAGTTTCACAGTTAATGAAGCTGTGCAGTTGGTCTGGTTTCTTGCAGGAGCTGAAATGCTTTAGATGTGCTGGAAAATGTAGATTTTTTTTAATGAGTAAAAATGGGTGTCTAAGTAAAAACCATGTGACAGGGTGTTAAAGTGAATATGTGAGATCTAAAACATCAGAAGACAATATTTGTAGCTCAGGGTTAACTGTGGGGGGTTTTTGGCGTTCTCTGAACTTGATGGTTTTCTTGCAGATGTTTCATTATCCAGAACCTACTCCCTCTAGAACTGATGATATTATCTAGTTTGGTAATGAAATGATTGCAAGAAAACCACCAAGCTCAGAAAGCACCAAGGACTCCACATCTAAAACAATGGATAGGTTTTGATGGCATCAATGTTAGTGAGGGGTTTTTGTTGTCCTTGTTCTTTTTATCTCTGCCTGCTCTGATTTCAAAGGATTGTGGTCCATTATGGACCATGGTCTTCTGATCTTTTGGTACCTTTAGTAGAGATTTTGATTTGGGACCTGAATCAAACCTTTTACATGAGTACAGATCCCAATCTTTCACCAGTTGTTCATTACCACCAGTAACAAATATATAAAAGTATAACAGGGATGTTGAGATAATTCATTCAATAAATGATTGTAACTAAAAATACATTTAATTAGAATAGCTGCAACAGTCAGGACAAACAAGACATCATCTAAGCTTTCTTATAACAGGCAAGAACCACAATGCTTTAAACATATTTAAACATTGGATTTCTATATGAGAAACATTTTTAATCCCTCAGTACAATGGCATTCCCATTTTTTTTAAAAAATATCTACAGACCTGATTTTGTTTAAGGCTTGTTTCACATAGGTTATCTCTGTCTGCTCTGAAAATATGTAAAAATCAGATTTTTTTTGTATGAGGACTGCATAAAAAAGTTGAACAGTCTTTCAGTTTTACTGTTTATGCACAGGGTTGGGATAGCAATAGCACTTAGACTTATATACTGCTTCACAGTGCTTTACAGCCCTAAGCAGTATACAGAGTCAGCATACTGCCCCCAACAATCTGGGTCCTCGTTTTACAGACTTCGGAAGAATGGAAGGCTGAGTCAACCTTGAGATGGTCAGGATCGAACTGCTAAACTGCAGTCAGCTGGCAGTCATCAGAAATAGCCTGCAGTACTGCATTCTAACCACTGCACCACCGTGCACCCTCAATGGGATGATCTGCCATTGATACCCTCAGTAGACCAGATCTCTATTAGGTTCCAGCCCATAAAGCTCTGCCAGCATCTTAAATCTGGGACCCCAATCATTGAGAAAATCATAATCAAAATCCAAGTCTGAGGACCCTGAACCCAGGGAGCTTAGAGATTCTGCAATAGACTCGGCCCCTTCATAGCCAAATATGTGGAGGGTATCATAGGGCAATATATCTCCATCATTATCGGCTTCATCTTTTTTCATCTCAATCATAATGCCCATCTCTCCAATGCCTGAAAGTCCATTCTCAGGGATCTTTTGTTCCCGGGAATAATTGCAAGGTGAGTCCTCCAAAGGCATTCTGGGGCATAATATCCCTCTCTGGCGGACTGAATTGAGAACTGAGACGTCATAACTGGTGGTGTCCATTTCACCACCACCTTCTTCATCGTAGGCCACCAGCTGCTCATGGATCTCTTCTACATTCTTCTTGAGAACACTGAGATCTTTCTTGTGCCTCCTCCTCCAGACTATCAGCAGCATAGTTAATGCTGTAAAAAAAAAAAGGGGAAAAATATAGATGAATAGTAAACATAACTTATTCCTATTACTTTGATTCTGTGACTCTTTGATTCCTTGATTCTTTTCCAGACCTTTTCACTATGATAGGAATTGAATGTTTTCCACCTAAGATTCCACTTAATCTCCCCCTTGGTATAGCCGACAAAGCAAGGAGAGCCTGTGGCCTAACATGCAAGTGGCCCGGGTTCGAATCTCAGAAGGGTATGGCTAGCTGATGAGAGCTAAATAGCTCGAAATAGCTATACTAGTCTCCCTTTAATTCTTTGTCGGTAAATTTAAATTTAACACACAAATAATCTGTCGCAGAAGCGATTGCCTGTGCAGGCTCTTAGATTGGGACTGAAAGGCGAAAGCGGAAGCAGTATGGTCCGTCCCATATTTGGGGTAGACCAGATTGCCCTGATAGACCAGTCTCACTGGAAAAACAATCTTCCACTTCCAATTTCAAGTGTGGTTGCCTATCTGCAGGGCCAAATTAATTTTGAGAGGAGGAAAAACCCCATCACATTGGTTACTACTTGAATTAAGTTCCCTTCCGCCTGCTGTCCCATTTGAAGTGGAAAGGGAGAAGCAAAGAGGGGCGAAGATTGATTTACCAAGGATGGTAAAGATGCAGACAAAGATGGTCACCAACACTTGGATGCCAACTCCCACTAGCTTCATTGACTCTTCGCAAAAAGTGAAGCTGCCTTCATTGTCGCATTGGCAAACCCGGATGGTAAGAGTGTTCGTGCTGGTCTGTGGTGGTTTCTCATTGTCGGAGATGATGATAGGCAAGAGATGAGTTTTGAGTAGTTCTCGGTTGAACTGTCCAAACTTGACGGTGACATTTGCAGTGTTATCTGGAGAATGCAATAGCATGCAGCTGAATGATCAAAAAGTTATTGTTTCAAAGGGTTTCCAGCTACCACACATAATATCAACTCCAATAATCAGTTATGGAACTCAACTTATGAGTCGAAGGAGAGACCGTTCCCATTCTTGGAACTTCTTAATTTAGCATGACCGATAACCTCCAATAACCCATTTGTAGCTTTTAGCACCTATAGATTGGGTCTTTGAAGCTTCATGGCAACATCTTATTTTGTTTCATTTTCCTTCAAAAATAAGGATTTCGGCTACTTTGCCACCAAATTGGACTGTTTTGCTGCTAAATTTCAGCTGAATGGTGAGGTTGAGAATTTTTAACAGTGGAAAGGGGGATTGGATTGATTTCCAAGAGCTCGCTTCTTCAATTCCCAACTTTCAAAATCCAGCACATCTTTCTCTGCTAATTCTCCCCCCTCCCATGGCTAAAATTAAATCAGATTTGCCCATTTGGGGGACAACATCTAGTGGTTCTCCAGATAATTGGGGGAGCAAGCTGCCTAACCCTGCCTTAATGCATTAGAAATGCAAAATCTTCCTTCCACTTTGATGGGGTTGAGCTATAGGGGGTTGGAATAAGCTATGGAGATTACAAGGATGATAGGGCTAAAATGTTTGTGCTACCCTTTTTTTTGGACAGTAAGCTTTTTTAGTGGAACTTTGGGGTTTATCAGATCTGTTTCATTGTTATTTCTGTTAACTGGCAAACAATCTTAAAAATCTTATTGCCAACGAGACTCCTATTTTCATTGCACATATTCCACAGAAACGCACCACGGTTGTCAATGAGGGTAAAGTTGCTCTCTTCAGAAGTCAGGAAATATTTGAATTTCACATCTGGTGACATTTCATCCTTGTCCGTAGCAGAAATTCTTGTGATCACCTTTATGAATAGAAAAATGTGATATACTCCATTATTTTCAACAAGTCTATGGGGATTATAGAACAAAGGCAGTGCCCTCATCAAAGGCATGGTTTGGTCTTGTTAACAAAAACCCGAATAACCCCCTTGAATAATTCTACTCTGGGTAACATGTCTTGCAAGCTATTCGTGCATTGATAGCAGAAAATGTCTCCTGTGATATGTTCTATGAAGAGAAACATAGCAGTAGAACATCAAAGGAGAAATCCCACCTGTAGAATTAATGTAATATACATATTGCATTTACCACGATGTGTTTAATAAACCATAATTGGCTGAAGCTACCCAATACATCACACCATAAATCATGGTTTATATGATTTATGATGTGATATATTTTATTTACAAACTACCACTGATTGAATTCAGGCAATATGCTAAATGAAAGCTAAATAAAATAAATACATTAGGGTTTGTGAACTGAGCTATAATCAGGTATTTGTACACCAGAAAACTCAATTATACCTACATAGCATTTTGTGACGCCTTCACGCAGATAACTATTAAGGAGACACAATGATCTGAGCTTCCTTCAGGATCCAGCCCATGATTTATATACATGCTGCTTATATTCTAGTCTTTAGCATTTCTAAATTGTTCACTTACAATTTCACTAACTCAAAATACAGGCCCTTTCAGAGATCCAAATAGTATAATTTTTAGCTTTTGAGACCTATAATGTAATAAAAACTGAAAGGGCAACACATGAGAACAAAACTGGGCATAAAAAGAGGCATGTCTGATTCTTTTCCAAGTTAAAAAAATAGGCACATTTTTAAATTTGTGATACCTTTGGATCTCAAGGCCCACATCAACTAGTCCATGTATCCCTTTGATAAGACCAGTCAAAATGCAATAGGGTTAACAGTCTTTCTTTAATATCAAAAACTAGTGACCTTGTATGCTATGCCAGTTAAAGGCCAAGTGGTACTGAAGATATTTTTTAGAGATTAAGTTTGTTTTTTCAAAGAGAGACACTGAGGAACATATGGGTTCTTAATCAACTGTAGAATGCTGAAAGTAAATAGAAACAACATTTTTTTCTGAAATTTACCTGTCCAGGTGCAGCATTTTCACATACACGTGGGTCATATGGAAAAGCGAATTCTGGGGCATTGTCATTTATATCCGTAACTTTAATATAAACTGGTACATGGGTTTCTAATCTGGGAATTATCTTTTCTGAAAAAAGAAAAAAAAAATTAACTGGTTATCATCTTGAAACAAATTAGAGTCAAACACATCCATACCATATTATAATGAAAAGTACAATGATTGAGGGAGATTTGTTGGAATATCCCCAGATTCCAAATTGTCTATCTAGTATTTCCAGATGAGAACTAGGAATGACTCCTGGTTCAAAACCCTGGAGAGTTACTGCAGATCATTGTTGATAATATCAAACAAAATCATCTGATTCAGTTTAAAATAAGTTCTTAAAACTTCCATTGGTGCTTCCCATTATTTGATTGTCACAAAGCAAACCTCTCTACTGAGCTTGCTTAAGACTATGTCCCTGGCTTATAGTTGATTTAAAAGTTACTTTAGAAATGGTTCAAAGAGTGTTGGATTTTCCTATTTATTGCAAATTACAGGCAATTAGCTGCAATGTTTAGAATAGGTAGCTATTTATTAGGGCTCTGCAGTGCTTCAGATTCAAAGAGGAAAATGCTCTTAAAGATCATGTGGTCATGCAACATCTGTTTGTAATTCCTTCAAGCAATGGAATCTTGTCCCAGATGTTTGGGTATCTGCCCTGTACAGACGTGGTGTTTTTCCAGGAAAAGGTCTGTCTGGTTTAAGGAACTGCCAATAGCTGCTTCATGAGTGCTACTATGCTGTCAAAAGCACATTTCTTTTTCAAATCCAAAGTGCTGCACAATGTGATTGTTCGTTGATATTTATTTATTCCATTTGTAACTGAAAGGACCTGAAAAGCAGTAGGGGTGATGCACTAATCAACATATAGATGATACAGGGAAATACTTACTGTTTTGATCCAGCTCATTGGCTGCGACAGTTATATTATGCCAGGAGTATTCTTCTCTGTCCAGACGCTTTGTGGGAAAAATACACCCAGTGGTACTTATTTCAAAAGAAGTGGACCTTAAGATATGGTAACTACAGTGGGTATATAAAAAAGTCAACTTAATATTACTGAGCCTCCTAAGATTGGGATTATTATATGGCCGAATTTACACAAGGCAAGGAAAGGTAAGCCTGCAATGATATGGTAAAATAGCTCACAAAATGTTATGTCAAAAGAAATATAGACATAAGTTGTTGGTCTAATTGACAAAACATGCCATAACAGTGACTTTTTTTTTTGCTATAACACTCTGAGTATGAACTACTTTACTCTACTGTTGGCCAGTCTAAGAAAATGTGCGAATATCATCTCTATTTCTTTATAAAGTTTAATACACAACCACCCAACTCACTCCCAGGGACTCCAAGTGGCTTACAAGCATAAAATCCCAATACAAAAAGCAACAATCAGACAAGCCACTTAAGGGGTTCTACTGTATGTCACTCTCCATATCACCCAATTTAATTGGATGACAATCAGGCGTTGTTGGCTTTTGGTTCCTGATGGTAATGACTGATCTGCCAAAGATCAATGGAGTGAAGTGCATCATCAGCTTAGAGTTATTACGATCCCACAAATAGTCTGAATCCAACCTTTCTGGAATTCTGTTGACTCTTATCTGGTGCTAATTTAGTATTGAACTTCAGCTGACATTAAGTCAGGCACAAAGGATCAGGACCATAAGTTAAGTTGCAATTCAGAAGATTTATTGTTCAAGCTCATATATTAGAATCCAGTCAACTAAAGTTGCCACATTAGGGCAATGATTCTCTATGCTTTTTTTTTTTTTAAAGATTCAGAAGACACTTTTACGATATGATCAGTTCATTTTTCATTACCTTATTTTCCGCCTGGCTCTGTCAGGGTCACTTGCAGAAACGCATCCAATGGATATCTTCGTTGCACCTTCTTCTTGGACAGTGAATGTATAGGAAGGCTGGGTGAAAACTGGAGGTTCATCAACATCAATAATTCTGATAATTACACTTGCAAGGTTCTCAAGACCCTTCCGTGTAGAATATGCATAGTTGATATTGGCGTCAGTAGCTTCAACCACAAACCTGTATTCAGATATCTTTTCAAAGTCCAAGGGCTAAATGAAAATGTAGAAATGTTCAGTTCACAAAGGCAATAGAAATGGATTGGCTAGTATTGCTTTTTTGGGGTGGGGGAAAACTTTTTTGAGGCGAGACTTTGAGTTACTCTCTTCGAAGCATGTGACTCAGGTCAAAAATTAAATTTAATTCATTTTTAATTGAAATTTGGATTGCAAATACACAAATATAGCCGAACACTTCCACCTCTGTGTTGTGATCTATATTATTTCGAACTCCCTTGCAAGAGATTATCTTACAATTATCTACTTTGTACTAAAGGGCTATTTACTTCGAGCTGTTTTAATTGATACATCTTACGCTCTGTTAACTCATTATTTCAGAGATGTTTCATTCAGAATGATCAAGGGCAGATAAAAAAGCAGTGGGAGCAGGAAGGAATGGCTTCTGATTTCCTGCTGGCTTCCCCATTGAGTTTTTTTTGTTAGGATCTGGCAGGGAGCATTGCAAATCTTCCTTCCTTCCTTCCTTCCTTCCTTCCTTCCTTCGTTCCTTCGTTCCTTCGTTCCTTCGTTCCTTCGTTCCTTCCTTCCTTCCTTCCTTCCTTCCTTCCTTCCTTCCTTCCTTCCTTCCTTCCCACCCATCTCACTTGCATATTTACTAATGCTGTAACAGTTAAACAGCAATAATAATGAGGATGATGATACTGATATTGACATTTCAGGTGGACCTAGTTCCAACTGGCAATGTATAAATAGCCCAAGACACAACATCAATTGAGTTTCAAAAACAATACCTTTGTAGGTTGAATTACTCCTTCATTTGTGTAGCGATTTGGTATAATTTTGAAGGTGTCTTGGTAATTCCCTTGGCGAAAGCTATACTTGGTGTCCCTGTTTTGTGGTTCATCGATGTCCTCTACTTTTAACCTACCAACTTCACCAGTCAAACTGACATTTTCAGGGACTTCGAAAGTGAAATTTTCTGAAAAAGATGTTCACAAAAAACTGATATTTCAGGTAAGGTTTTCAATGATAAACAAGAGATAAATGTAATGTGGGAGACTTGCGTTTTTCCAGCCCATATTTTTAAAGAAAACATTCCAAAGTTCAGTTCCTCAGCAATAACAAAGCATCACATTTTTATATGTTATGTTAATTGGAGTCTGCAGAAATAAAGATAGAGCATTTTTAGATTCAGCCCTTTGACTTTGCAAAACTCACTTTGCTTAAATGTTGGGAAATTGTCATTGATGTCAATTAATTTAATCATGACAGTAGCAGTGCCCATTTCTTCAGCATGTAGACCCTTGCCGTCCCTTGCTTTCACCCGGATGGTATAAGTAGCCTTTTGTTCTCTATCCAAGTCAGGGACAGCTGTGTAGATGGTTCCTTTACAATAAAAAGAAAATACAAGGGTTTGCTTATTTTGTCACTTCCACTATTTTCCCCCAATAGAGCTTAACCTTTACTACTAGTGGTTAAAATAACAAAGCACAAAGATTAAAATTTTTTAGACGATGGTTGTTCCTGTGATGGTCTGTGAATGTGAAAGTTTGGCTTAGATGAAACTGGGGTGGGCGGTGTCAGGGGGGACTCGTCGCTCCCACGTAACGCCGCTTTTGCGCTAGCTGCATTGGCTGCCGGTGGCCTTCCGGGTGCGCTTCAAGGTGCTGACTATCATCTTTAAAGCGCTCCATGGCAGCGGACCTCGCTATCTTCGAGACCGCCTCCTGCCACAGATTACCTCACACCGACCTGTACGCTCCCACAGAGTGGGTCTCCTCAGGGTGCCGTCGGCCAGGCAGTGCCAGCTGGCGACCCCAAGGGGGAGGGCCTTCTCTGTGGGAGCTCCCACCCTCTGGAACGAACTGCCCCCAGAGATCAGGGTGATCCCTGATCTCCCTTCCTTCCGCCGCGCCCTCAAGACGTGGTTGTTCCAGCTTGCGGGACTGGCCTGAGGGATTTTAAAGGGGTTTTAATTATTTTTAAATCAGATCAGATTTAAATATTTCTTTTTAATTAATTTTAATAGGTGTATTGTATTTTTGTTTTTTATCTGATTGTTAGCCGCCCTGAGTCCGTAAGGAGAAGGGCGGGATATAAATGTAATAAAATAAATAAATAAATAAATAATAAATAAATAAATATATCTCTTTCTCTATCTCCATTTCTCTCCATCTCCATCTCCATCTCCGTCTCTATCTCCGTCTCTATCTCTATCTCTCTATCTCTCTATCTCTCAGTCATCTCCCTCCCTCCCTCCCTCCCTCTCTCTCTATCATCTCTCTCTCTCATATATCTTAAAAAAGATGAAAAGATCCATTTGAACTTTGGTACTGGAGAAGATTTTTGGACAGCCTGGAAAACAAACCAATGGATCACAGAATAAATTGAGCTGAGATTCTCACGTGGAATACTAATGGCTGTGCAATTACTATTATACATTTGACATATCATGAGAAGTTCCACTTCTCTTGAGAAATCCAACATGCTTTGAAAAATAGAAAGAAAAAGAATAAGGGGAGGGACAGCAGCTATGTGGCTGGACCTAATTAGGGCAATAATGAAGGCATCATTGAAAGAACAAGGAGGCAAGGTTGAAGACAGATATTTGGCAGAGAATCTATTCATAGGGTCACTAAAAATTGACAGTGATGATAGCACTTACTCAAAAGCTCTAAAAAGCAGCTAGGTTTAATTGGTACTTGTTGCTAAGACAAGTTCTTTTAAGAAAATTGTCCTGAAATGGCCATAATTCTTTAGAATATATTTATTAAAAATATTTTGTCCATCAGAGTCTCAATGATCCAGGTCATGGTTCTCTGAACTTAAGAAGCTTCTTGGAAGAGAAGCAAAACATTTTCAAAGAAAACACCAAGAAAGTCCAGTTGTCTTTTAGAAAAAGCACCTTTGGGACATTTTGGCCTGCATTTTTTAGTTAAAAATCTCCCAGGATGGATTTTAACTTTGAGTGAAAAATGTTTAGAGGACTTTTTGGGTTTATAAAAGTCCATTATCCTATGCATTTAAAAGAGATAGAACACTCAAAAGTCTTGAAAAGCATAAATAGGTTTCCCAGACTTAGCATGCAAATATGGATAATCACCTCAGATCTGACAAGGAATATACCTTCTCGGTCAGCCATACTTTAAATAATAACAGGCCTACTCAGCAATCTGTTCTACATGGAAAAGAGAATAGATGCCATTTTGTTCTTTGATCGGGCAGAAAAATACCACAGACGGTTGTGTTTGCTTGTTCTTGTACAAACTTTATTTATGCAGTGGATCCTGTACCTGAGTTGTCTATTCTGAAGTAGTTTTTGCCATCAGTAACTTCGTAGAAAACATCTGCATGACCGTGAAGGGTTGGATCATCAGCATCCACAGCTGTCACTTTGGTGACAGATGTTCCTAAAAAGAGAAAGAGAGAGAGAGAGAATGAAAAATAACAGGTATATTTGAATTGTTTGAAACGTCTGGGGTCAACAGAAGGCTGAGGAGATTAACAGTGAAAATAGAAATGCAAGGATGCCAGATGAATCCCTCAGATCTTCTCTCTTGCTTGGGTCTTGTCTTCTTTACCTCCCCCTATTCTAGATCACGGCATGAATATATTAGAGACTTTTAATATCGCAAGGTAAAAAAAAGAGTCCCAACTCTAGGGGGCGGTGCTCATCTCTCTTTCATGAGACCACAGAGCCAGTGCTGTCTGAAGACGTTTCTGCGGTCATGTGGCTAGCATGAATTCATGCCACAGAAAAAAGCATATGGAGAAACACAGAGAGCTGTTCCATGCTTCCAAACTGTTAGTTTGGCAGGAGCTGAGGCAAGTGATGAGAGCTCACTCTGTCACGAGCTAGTAGGACTCAAACACCAGAGTATAGTCTTTTAAGCCCTAACCGTAAGTGAATTTTCCACCAATGGGATTTTCTCATGTATTTTACCGGGAAATGTAGATAGGGCAGGCTCAAAAAGCCAACACCCTTCTAAGCATATTGATGTGCTATGAGTCCATTGAAAATTTCCAGTTTGCTCTCCGAATTCCTGGAGCCCTAACCCTAGCCCTAAGTGGATTTGTCACCAATGGGATTTCCCATGTATTTTACCAGGAAATGTAAATAGGCCGGGATCAAAAAGTCAGCACCCTCCTAAACATATTAACGTGCTACGAATCCATTGACAATGTTCATTTTTCTCTCCAAGTTCATGGAGACCTAATCTTAAGTGGATTTCCACCTCAATGGAATTTTCCCAAGGTATTTTACTAGGAAACCGAGGTAGGGTGGGTTGAAAAATCAACACCCTCCTAATCATACTGATGCTCTATGAATCCATTGGTGATGTCCATTTTGCTCTCTGAATTCCTGTAGAATTAACCCTAACCTTAACTCTAATCCTGTTGCTAACTCTAACGTTCATTTAATTTTCATTGGCAACGGGATTTTCCTATGTATCTTACTGTGGTCCAGAAACAAGTCTGAACAAAAAGCTTTCATTTGTTCGTGGATTGAGCATTAAGAAGCCAAGCATGGGTTTCAGATTGTTTTTTTTACTGAAGTATTAATTCAGCGATGTGATATGAGATTTTAGACATTCTTGCTTCAAAATAAGGAGAAAAAAACTTACCTAGTGATGACATTTCTACCACTGAACCATTAAACACCTTTTGAACAAATACTGGAGCGTTGTCATTAATATCGTGTACAATGATCCGGAATTTGGACGGGTCCTCCAATGGAAGGTTGGTAAGACGATTAGAAATCAAAGCTGTGAGCTCATATTCAGCTTTCTTCTCTCGGTCCAGCCTTTCACTCACAGAGACATCTCCAGTAAATTCATCAACTCTGAACAAAGTCCCAGCACCTTCCCCTTCAAGGACGTATTTGGCATTGGGATTCTTGACAGTTGAGGTGATCTAGAACACATAACTATGTGAGGAAATCGCTTCTAAAAGATATGACAACATAATAAAAAAATTCAGCACATCTATTCTTTGACGTTTTATTATGTTAAAATAAAGTGGTTAGAATGCAGTATTGCAGGCTAATTCTGCCAACTGCCAGCAGCTTGATTCTCACTGGCTCAAGGTTGACCTAGCTTTCCATCCTTCCATGGTGGGTGAGGACCCAGATTGTTGGGGGCAAATATGCTGACTCTGTAAACTGCTTAGAGAGGGCTATGAAGCATTATATAGTCTAAGTGCTATTATTATTCAATTTATTTGCTGCCCATTATTCAATTTATTATTCAAATTATTTTCTGTCAATCTAACTGTTTGAGAATTTCATGGTTCCACCCCAGGTCACAGTACCTCAGCTTTCTGCATAGTTGTTTGATTTCTAGTTTCTAGAGATATTCCTGTGCCATTTCTGGCATCAATGTTTTACATATTCTTTTTCTGTTTTCCAGGAAATTCTTAGCTGTTGGCCCAAATGTGGATAATTGTCCCTCAATAAATCAATGAACAAATTTAATGTTTTGGAGTCATTGGTTTAACTGGAGTCTCTTTATCTACCTTTAGGACATGTGCAAAGAACTGATCATATTTTAGGTCATATTTATGCAGAAACATTGGCAATTCAAAAAGATTTACAAATTTTGAAACCACAGTGAGTTCAAGAACAAGTTTTTAAAAAGCTTTAAAAAGCACCAAAATGATTCTTTTTCATAGAAGAAGTAAATTCATTTAAATGTTTGGAGATTATTATTATAAGTTATGGATTTTTTTTAGTTGAAAGATATAATGAATGTGAATATAATATTGTTTCAATTACTAATTTCTTCTACATCTGTACTGTGCTTAGTTATACCTATATAATCAATAAATAATAAACAACATTACTGCTCTTATATAGTTCTATAAAGCTTCATAAAATTTTGTACAAAAAGTTTAATACATAATTGATCGAATACAATGTAAATAGTATATTCAAGTCTTGGTCCAAATTTAAGAACGTTATCTTATTAGATTTATCTTGAAAGTGTAGCTTTCCTCCGCGTCTCTATGAGACTTGAGACATGCAGAAATATCTACATTAGAAGGGAACCTTTTGAACTTACTCAGTGCTCTGCAAATCACCCTAGCTAGCAAAAGGTTTTGTTTAGCTTTTTGTTTAATGGCTGCATGCATGTTTTTCTTCTTGCCGCTTTATTTGAGATGGGTTAGATTACTAAGACAAAGAGCCGAGGTCTTTTGAGATCAGAAATGTTGTCTAAGTGGACACTTGGAATAAGGACTATCAGCTAAGTTAAGTCAGCTGTGTAGTCTGCAGAGCATTCCTTTTCTCTTCTTCCAAGTGCTTTTCCCCCCTATGTTTGTTATTGGATCTTCCAAAAAAAGAGGCTTTTATATATAATGTTCAAGAAAAACTCTAATATCCAATGTCTCCTTGACATTTTGATGATGGGCTTTCAGACCTGAATGCATTCAGAGTTTACTGAGAGGCCAGTCATGGGGCAAAAATGTCCCGTGTTACAAAGCTGGAAAAAGTATATAAAAAAGAGGAGTGCTCATGGCTTTAACAAGAATGTTTACTTAGAGACGTTTCTAGCAGGAACACAGCACACCTAAAACTATTAGACTCCTGGCCCACCAGATAATTCAACCGTCTAGCCCGGTGTCATCTATTTAGACCAGGGGTAGTCAACCTTGGCTCTTTTATGACTCGTGGACTTCAACTCCCAGAATTCCTGGCTCAGGAATTCTGGGAGTTGAAGTCCATGAGTCATAAAAGAACCAAGGTTGACTACCCCTGATTTAGACTGTCACGGGGTCTTTTGAAAGAGTAGTTTTTCTCCTGCTCCATCATCCACCACCCAGTTCTTTTCAAATAAAGGGGTCATGACTTTCCAGTTGCAAAGAAGAACATGGACACCCCACATTAAAAATCTGCTTCCATCCCAAAGATTTGCTTCCTGCCTCTCAGCACATCAAGGAGAAACATGGCTGCTTTTTGGAAGCCAGAATTCAATTGATAGATGGGTACTATTGCATCTCTGCCTAATAGGCTTTGCTGGGCAAGCGAGAAGAGGGGAGTCCTTCTCCACGCAAGGAATTTGCTTGTGGTACCTCTTGGGTGGGTGACTACTAATTGGCCATCGCCAAACCCATGCATACCTTTCCAACATGATGAGGCAAAGTCCCATTCTGCTCTTCAGGAATGTGCATTTTATTCCAGATCCATTCTCTTTTCATTCGCTTATGCAAGTTATCATTTGTCTTGGGCTTTGAGAAATGGTCTCTGTGCACACCAGAAGAAGTCGGTATCAAGAAAATGAGGAGGAGGAGGAAGCAAGAGCAGCTGGCCATCTTTGAGGTTCAATGATCTTGGAAACTCCTGTGTTTGAAAAAAAAAATCAAAAACCATCTGCTGACTACGTGGGCTCAACATTTTCTGGATAACGGCACGCTGTTATCAGTGTTATCAAAGATTTGTCCCAGTCTGTTTCCAAGGTCTAGTCCAGGGGTCTTCAAACTTGGCCTTTTTATGACTTGTGGACTTCAACTCCCAGAATTCCTCAGCCAGCGTGCCTGGCTGAGGAATTTTGGGAGTTGAAGTCCACAAGTCATAAAAGGGCCACGTTTGAAGACCCCTGGGCTAGCCTATTTCTTGCGATTCTTCGATGGTCTGTCATTCAAATGCTAACCTGGTCCAATCTACTTAGCTTAGCAGAGAAAGTTAAACAGATGCTCTTACCCGCTGGAAGAGAAAACCCTATACTATAAGGTAGATGATTCACAAGAAGTTTATTTGGTGTTTTCAGCCACTTACAGTTGTTACTCACCAGCTATTTTCCATTAGCAGGTTTAAAAAAATAAATCAAGGCATCAGAAGTTAATAGTGCATTTTTGCTGCCATTTTTAGACACGCAGGTCACTGAAATCTAGTTCTCTTTTTGAAAACCAAACCAAACCAAACCCTTTATTCCATATGTCTATGGAGATTCTCAGTCATCCAGGTCATGGTTGTCCCAAAAGTGCTTTTTCAAATGGTAGCTGCATTTTGTTTTTCCTTGAGGACATTTCGCTTGTCCTCCAAGAAGATTCTTCAGTTCTGAGGAAAAAGCACTTTGAGGACCTTTATTCCATATATTTAAAAAATATATAGTTGACCTGAAATGCATTACTAGGAAGTAGGAACATTTTCTCACACAATGTTTTCCATTTCGAGAAAGCTATCCAAATACAAAACACATCTCATCGGTTTTAAACAGATCGTGTTTACAGATTAGGACCTTGTTGTACCAAAATGACAAAGAACCATTTTCGAAGCAATTCCCCAACATTTTTTTATTTTCACTTTAAAAAAAATAATCAAGTACAAAAGAAATGGAGTTTTGTATGTTTCCTTTTATCCAGAAATGTCTGTGCTGAAGGAACTTTTGAGCTGTTTGTAGGGGCAAAAATTTAACTTCTTTGTCATGTGCTGAGAACTACTATTAGAGGGGATGATGGTTTATTATGCATTGTAGTGGTATGCAGGAAAGAACTTGGGAGATGGCACAAAGAGTTGCTGCTTAGAGAATCTCAGATAACCTCAGCTACATAGCAGATGGAACAAGACCCTCCCTAGTTTTTTGGGCTGTAAAGGAGACGATGCAACATTTTGTTAATGTACCTTTTTCAATTAAATACAATTGCACCATCCAGAGTCACTTTGTGTGAGATGGGTGCCCATTTACATGGGATAAATAAATCCATACATAAATAAAATCAGGTTGCCTAATCACATTTCCTGTCTGGTCTACAGTACGTGGTAAGACTGAGACACATTTACGTTTCATGGTAGGTAATTCCCTCAGCAAATCATTTTATGTGAGAGGCAAGATTTAAATCCCTCTTCTTCACAAAATGGTGAGAGATGGAAAATAGAAAGTAAATACACATCTGTCTAAATGTTCTCTCTGTGATTACAATATACTGCTATTACAACTTAACATAATTCTTTTGTTGCTATCCATCAAGTATACTTCCTGCAGCCCTAATGTCATCTTTCTGTGCTAATGGATACACTTGTGGAAAGAGAAAGAATATATTTATTTAAATTAGTTGAGATCAAAATTATAGAGTAAAAGGTTAACAATAGAGGGGGAAAAATACATCCATACCTGTTGTGAATGGGCTAAAAAGCCTGATTACCCTCCACAATATGAGCGGTAGAGAACTTCTTTCTGTGGGAGGATGACAGGGGTCACCACCAGAAAAGACCCTTTGGGTGAATGTCACATAATAAATCCTGCAGAGGAGAGCAACAAAGGCTTCTTGCTGCTACAGTTTGATAAGCTAGAGAACCGTGGTGTATAGCGGACTGTGTAAGGCTCTTGACTTATTGGTTCAAGTCCCCAGTTTTATTTCTGGCAAGTCTTCACGATCAATATACACGTAATCCAGATCAGAGAGTGCTTCTGTTTTCTTTGTATGTTTCAAATGACTTGATATCTCTCTCTCTCTCTCTCTCTTTTCATATTCCCAGACACCCAATTTTCACTTCCTCTGGCTAAGTTT
>NW_015386903.1:1080543-1099905 GCF_001527695.2 Protobothrops mucrosquamatus
ATGCTGTGGCCCAGTACTGGTCCACGGACTGGGGGTTGGGGACCCCTGTTTTAGAGTAAAGGAAGATTCTACATACACAACTCCCCACAGAAGACTATTAATGTCCCTCTGCTTAATGTGAACAACTTGAAGGATTTCATCCCTAGCACTTTCTGAGTTGCAAGTCAGATGCAAAATTAATGGCAGAATTATTTTTTTCTTGCCAGCTAAACTGATATTTAGGGTATGGGCTGTCTGAATCCTTTGGGAAAGCATACAAATGATATAAACAGCAACAGTAACAATGGAATTGTCCCCACCCAAACCACGGGATAGAATATGTTTATACTCAACTTGAACTACCGTATTATCTCTGTTTGAATTAATTTTCCAAGTTTTTTTTTTAAAAGTAGTCATATGTGAATTGTCAAAGATGGAAGCTTTTGCTTCATGGCCCTGTCTCCAAAAATCTTGGGAATTTTTACCAATTTACAGAATCACAATTCCCAAGGAAAAGTTAATAAATTTAAAAAAGACACTTAAAATCTCTACTACTGTTCTCTCGCAGGGGAATTGTGTTAGTAAGTACAACTCTGAATGTCAATACCTTGCCAAATCTTACATACTGGCTGATAATTTTAAGTATTTAAAAGAAAACATTCTTTAAACATTTAGCTAAATAATAGATGGCTTTCTGAATCTAGGCTCTTGGCCTAGATAATTGCTCTGGAGGAGTGAATGCGCAAAATATGCAGCTTTTATGGTTTACAATAACTGCAAGCAACTTGCTAAATCTTAGCTTGTTCCTAACATCAAATGATTCTGGCATTTTGACTGACTTTGAGTTTACTTTGACCAAAAGAGCATCTGTATAGCACAGATTGCACTTCAGCTAGAAAATAAAGTTTGCAATTGTTATAATTAAAGTTAAACAAAAAGCAGCACTAGGAATGAAGAATGAATGAAGAATAGAATCTTGCTGGGAAATTAATGTTGACTGAACTGTGAGGATATTTTGTAACACAGCTTTCTCCAGCTTGGTGCCTCCAGTGACCTTCACTGACTCCAAATTGTGGACCTGATTAAAGTCCTGCCTATTTTTAACATGTGTTGCATACGTTGCACACAAATAAAAAAGGCAGAGCTTTATTCTCCATGTCACACCCAAACCTTCGAAGCCAGTGACTGTCACTACTGATGCTACTGCCCTCCAAATAATTGGACTTCAAATTCTATACTTCCCAGCCAATATGGCTGGCTATGGAGATTGGGAATTTTTGTCCTGGAAATACAACGTATCTGGAAAACACACCATATGGGGAAAGACTGTTCTAATATATCAGATTTAGTATCTCAGTAAATAGTGATCTCTCCTCTCTTTGATGTATATTAGCAGAGGATGGATCCCTCTGGACTCTGGCCCAATCATATACATCTTGGAATAGATATCTTCAAAAATAGCTTTCCACTCACTTGTGTACTCCTTAGATTGTTGTTTCTCAACCTTATCCAGTTTAAGATATTTGAACTACAACGCCAAGAATTCCCTAACCAACAGGCCTGCTGGGGAATTCTTGGTGTTGTAATCCACACATCTTAAACTTGCTAAGATTAACACTGCCCTAGATCAGAGGTCCCCAACCTTTTGGGCACCAGGGACCGGTTACGTGGAGAGAGGTTTTTCCGTGGTCCGGAAGGGGCGTGGTTTTATGTGCTGCCTGCATCCCGTGGATGGGGCTTTGCTTGTTTGTGTGGCCTGGTTGCTGGCATGCCGCAGCCCGGTACTGGTCCATGGACCAGGGGTTGGGGACCCCTGCCCTAGATGGAGCAGCGAAAGCCTACTGGTAGCAGTTTGCCAGACCCTGCTCCTTGGCTGATATCCTGAGCTACTTTAAGTATTTAATGCAATTATCAAAACTAAGTAATTACACTAAAGAACTGTTTGTGCACCTGGTCATCCCTGCGGTTGGAAGCACTGTGCTTGAATTGGAGAGAGGATAGATTAGCTCTTCCCACTGTTCTGTCTCCAAATGATCATAATAGATAAAAAGTTAAATGTAACAAAAGAATCCCCAGTGCAAAATTTATTCTGTTTGTCCTCATTCTTGAATTCTACCTTGTTTTCTGAACAGACTGATAACTGCTTAATCATATCCTAGCTATAAGTCTGGTCTTGGAGGACAAGTGGACCCACACTTGAAATAAAATAAGTCATGCTTCTAGACTTTAATTAAGAGTCTCTGGTTTTGTCACCCTTTCAGTATAATAATAATAATAATAATAATAATAATAATAATAATAATAATAATAATAATAATAATAATAATAATAATAATAATAATAATAATAATAATAATAATAATAATAAAGTTGGAAGGTTCCATGAAGGTCAACTAGTCCAACCCCCTGCTCAGGCAGGAAACCCTATACCATTTCGGACAAATGGCTGTCCAGTCTCTTCTTAAAAACTTCCAGTGTTGGAGCATTCACCGCTTCTGGAGGCAGGTTGTTCCACTGGTTAATTGTTCTCACTGTCAGGAAGTTTCTCTTTAGTTCTAGGTTGCTTCTCTCCTTGATCAGTTTCCATCTGTTGCTTCTTGTCCTGCCTTCAGGCGCTTTGGAGAATAGCTTGACTCCCTCTTCTTTGGGGCAGCCCCTGAGATATTGGAACACTGCTATCATGTCCCCCCTCGTCCTTCTCTTCATTAAACTAGACATACCCAATTCCAGCAGCCGTTCCTTATATGCTTTAGCCTCCNTGTCCCTGTTTGGATGACAACATGGCTTAGGAAGTCCTTGAATGTGGTCAGCAGTTCTATGATGTTCTGAAGGAAACAGAAGGATCAGTCATGCATTTGTCCTCCAACTGCTTCTCAGACGTGCCAAGAGTCCTTCGAAGGAAATGGGATGGGACTTGGATTCTGAATTCCAAGCCTGCTGATGTGAGCTGCAGTCTAATGAAAGCTTGGTAGTATTCAAGATTTCCGTGGCATGTGTTGTTTAGAGATTAAAGGAAGGAGAAGAGAATGGTCACATGGCTGACTTCCTCCAGATGGCAAAAGCTTGACTATAGCAAGTGATTCTAAGGATATCAAGAGAGATCTTTAGACAACTCCTTCCTACTGCAGGATAGAAATGATGCAGTCATGAGATTTGGGCAAAACCCCAGAACTTCTACCAGAGCTTCGGGTTTCCTACAATTCCAAGAAACTAAACTGGGCAGGGAGAGAAATATTTCCCAGAAGCCTTTTCCTCCCCTCCCCTCCCAAGTGCATTTAAAAAAAACACAAAGGAAAGTCTTTAGTAGGGTTGCCAGGTGTCCACTATTTGAGTGGACAGTCCACTTTTTTCACATTATGTTCACTATTTTTTTTCACAAAATAGTGGACATTTTTTTTATTCAAAAGCTTTATGATGAAATGGTACGTAATCTAAAGCTGTACAGTCTACTTTTTTTACTACTTAACCCCCCCCCCCGCTTGTCCGCTATTTTTTGGAAACAGACCTGGCAACCCTAGTCTTTAGAATTATATTTTGGAAAAGTTGATTAGTAAATGATAATGACATAGACTGCATTGTTTATTGTGTTTCTTATGAAAAAAAACCCCCTCAAAATAGTGTAATAAAATCTATAAGAAATTAAATCAATGCCCATTTTTTTCTCCCCAAGCTGACAATAAGACTTGGGTTTTGAGTAATGGGTTGTACATGCCAAAAAGTCTTGGGAACCTAATTAGAATCCATTTTGTTTACATTTCAATTGAATGAACATTTTAAAAAATACAATTACTCTCCAGTCAATTACTGAATGCTTTTGTTTTCATTCTATTGCATTAAATGCACTTTGCTAAGTAAATAAAGAGAAAGACTCAGTGGTCAAAGGAATCCTTGGTTCTCAGTTTGCTCATCTCTGATATAAATTTTAGGGCTATTGGCTAGGATATCTTCTGCTGGAGAATAATTTGGCTTCTTTCCTCTTCCCCAATTTTATGGAGTTCTTATAAAAGCAGGAGTCTGTAATAGCTACAACAGGAATATTTGAATTCCTTTTGTCATTGCGTTATTTAATGCTAATATGCTAAGCCTTTTGTTGTTAGCCCTTGGTTCTCTCAAATACTTTGTACCTTAAAGCTTTTCAAAGTTTTAAAAAATTTTATTGCAAGTTTTTTCTTTTTTCCTTTCTTTCTTTCTTTCTTTCTTTCTTTCTTTCTTTCTTTCTTTCTTTCTTTCTTTCTTTCTTTCTTTCTTTCTTTCTTTCTTTCTTTCTTTCTTTTTTTCGTCTCTTTTGTATTTAGATAACTTTATTAGATTTTTCTCCAGGCAGCTTCATCAACTTCATTATCTATTTTTCTCCATAGCTTTTCTTTAAAAAAAAGAAGTTTTTATTGGTTTTTTCCCCATACATTCAGTAATATTTATTCAACAAGCATGCTGTCTGAGTTTACATTCACTAATACATATTTAATTCCTAATCCTTTATTCTTTCCTCTAGCCATCGATAAAATAAGTCCCAATATTTGGTAATATTCTGTTTCTTCTTTTTCTTTCAATCTCATAGTCAGTCTATCCATCTCTGCGCATTCTAGCATTTTTTTAATTATTTCTTCATCTGATGGTATTCCTTCATTTTTCCAATAACGCGCAAATATAATTCTTGCCGCTGTTGTAACATGCAAAATCAAATATATACTTTGTTTATCAGTCTTTTCTGGCATTATACCTAATAAAAAAAGTTCAGGTTTAAAAATCTATGTATTCTCCCAACATCTTTTCTAGCCAAGCATGTATCTTTTCCCAATAACTCTTTTACTTTGTCACACCTTTGGGACAACCACGACCTGGATGATTGAGAATATCCATAGGCACTGCGCAGCCATAGTTTGCACATGTCTGGACTAAGAATGTTGGTTTGGTTTCTTTTGGCTTTGTAAACATTGCAGTTCTTTTTTCTTTTAAATTGAATTTAATCTGCTTTCTATTTAGCCTGCTCTACGCTCTGGTGCTCATCTGGTGCTCATGATGCCATTGGTAGGAGCTCAGAGAGTGCCCAAACAGGATGCTTTCTCCAGCATAGGCAAACAGGAAGGCACGTGCTGGCAAAACCTGCACTTTTCAGGATTTTGTGCTGAAGTCTGCAATTCACAAAAACCTTGCAGAAATGTATTACTGCGGGGGAAAAATGCCTGTCCAAAGTGCTGACACTAAGATCATGAAAAGCTGGGGCACAGAGGGTGGGGGATCATTCCTGTGAAGCTGGAAGAAGCATTTCCCCCTTTTTTAGGCATACGTGGCCTCTATCCAGCTACCCTAAACCAGAACTGAAATAAACCCTGATGAACTGTGGGCCTAGTTGGAAGGGACTGTCTCTTTCCTTTCATAGAAAGGGGAAAGGAAACAAAAATCGCCTGAAGGGTGAGGCTTTGGAGGCTTACCGTGCAGTATTTTATCACTACTGTACAACATTTTGTCTTCGTGGAATGCAGAATATTCAAGCGCTTTCTGACCCGTGTATCATTCCATCCCCCACCCCACGTCTCTCTGTGCTAGAATCTGCCCATTTTATACTCACTTAATTTTTCATTCTCCTGCCTGTAGTTTCTTTACAGCTCATTTATACAATCCTGCGAACTTAGCCAAAAAAGAACCGAAGTAGAAGAGTGTGCGGAAAATTATATGCATTTTCTTGAGCTCTTCTGATAATGGATCTATTTCTCTCTGCGCCTTTGCAAGCAAACCCCACGGTGGCAAGCTATTTTCCTTTGCAATAAGGGGTGTGCATTCTACTCCTACTTGCACAGGGAGTCCTGGCTTAACGAGGATTCAAAATTACAATGGACTCGAAAAAAAATTACTTATACCCCATCCTCAGAGTTACAACTGCTGCATTCCCCCCCCAGTCATGTGATCGCATTTGGGCGCCTGGCAACCAGCCAGCGTTTATGACCGCTTGCAGTGCCATGGGGGCATGTGACTATGGTTTGCAACCCTTTTTTGTCAGTGTCCAGCTGTTTTTGCTGGTTTCCTGCCAATACACCCATTCAGAAGAATGGACTTGCTCAACAACCGCCTGGTTTGCTTAACAACCATGTGATTTGATTAATGACTGTGGGGACTCACTTTATGACTGTTGTAAAATGGCCCTAAAACTGAGTCAGCTCATGTGGTCACCCATTTAATGACTGTAATGAACTATGACCAGTACTCCAAGGCCAATAGTTATCATTAAGTGAGGACTATCTATCTATCTATCTATCTATCTATCTATCTATCTATCTATCTATCTATCTATCTATCTATCTATCTATCTATCTATCTATCTATCTATCTATCTATCTATCTATCTTTGTGCTTATGCTTTGATTTGTGACCCACGCTGCTAAACAAAGCAGATAGGCTTGCAAATTCATTCTAACTCTTCTATGATCAATTTGCATAATGGTTGTGATGGGACGATTTGGTCCCTTACAGATTTGTTTCAGGTCTGCTTAGATCTTGCTTAAGCTTAGCGAGATTGCTTTCTCCTGTGCCTTTTGATAGTCTTGGGGCTCAAAAAAGAAAAGGGCGTTGCCTCCTACAGATTAGTTTTCCATTCAGTTATGATAGTTGTATTGGGGTGGAGGAGAGAAGGGAAAGAATAAACAAGCAACTTGGCAACTTTAATTTTCCTAAAACCTTTCTCACCTCCATGTCCAGGCTTTCACTCCAGAGAGAACAGCTTTGAGAAGAATCTACAGCTACAAGCCAACATTCTTTCCTTTGTTCTCAGAGAAAAATGCTAGCAAGGGCATAGCATTTGTTAACTTAAGCAATTTATGCCTTCCCCCCATCTGAGGGAGTGAAGCTAGAGAAGAGTCCCCCCCCCTTTTCAAACAGTATCTGATGTTCTTACAATTCAGCAACGACAATCAATCACCAAGGGCTTCTAAAGGTTAAAGGACTATACAAATTCATATATATATATCCTGTTTTCCATTACAACACTCGCTTCAACAAAAGCAGGATATGAGAACAGGTTATCCAGTTTGGCAAATCCCTCCAAAGCTATTAATTGTTTAGGTGAATTTCCCCTGAGTCTGGCTTTTATTTTATCTGCGGCAGCTGCACCAGATGTGGAGGAAAATAAAGCTCCGAGGCCTTTAATCATTTCATTGAAGAGGGTCTTTCAATATTAATGCCTGTTTTCTGCATTCGGTTTACATTTTCTTCCCCAAATAACAATAATCTCAGGTTAGAATGAGAGAGAGAGAAACAGTAACTGGGCCAAAGTTAGCTAGTAAGCTTCAATGACTGATGGTAGACATGAGTCTCACACTTTCTGGATTTAGCTCTAGCTAAATCCTTCACCTAAGCAGGTGAAGTTGAGCTATTTTCTTCACAAACTTGTGTATTTTGTCCACATATCATTAAAAATGACACACGATAACAATCAAGGTCTTGGCGTCCTCAAAAAGTATTTATCATTTAATTTTATGGATTTCCATCAGCCATAAACTGATCATTCAAGATGGATTTGCGTAACATTCTAGACTAAAATGTCATTAACTAATTTAATGTTTAGTCTACTGAACAGAGGCAGCCAAGTTGAGCCAAACCGAATGAAAGCATACAGCAAATAAATAAAACGAAATAAGAGGGATCGGCAATGAGGTGCTACAATGACAAGTCTACAACATGAAGTCATTTTCTTTTTTTCTTTCTATCTTCCTTCTCATAATAGACTATATTTGGAATGGCTTCACCCATTTCATCAAACTTTCCTTCCTGAATAAGCAGTACGTCACAAACACACAAATTCATTCATCATGATTTACCCCCAAATGTTAATCTCCAGACATGGCATCTAACCAAACACAAACAAATCACATTGCAGTTTAGTGATGTGTAAATCAAATTGTAGTGTTTTCTTTTTTTCCTCATGAAAAATTTGGAGTGGAAGGAGAAAAAGAAAAAAAAGAGGAACAGTTGACTTGGATGGAATAAAGTGGATTTTTTTGATTATTTTTTTTCACTTACCAGAAAGCTTTCTGAGATGAGTGGTATCTCACAAAAGTCCCAAAGGTGCTTTTTCAAAAGGCAACTGAACTTTCTTTGAAGTCCAGTCGTTTTTTGAAAAAGCACCTTTGGGAAAACCATGACCTAGATGACTGAGAATCTCCATAGACAATGAACTCACTTTTAACAAAATGTGTTAGTCACAAAATATGCTACCAAACTCCTGATTTTTTTTTTGTTAAGCAAGATCAGTGGCAATAAAGAAATGTGTAGGACACATAAGCTCAAGGATATCTCTTGCAAGTCTCATACGTAAAGTTCAAATATGGAAAATGGAATATACTTCTCATAAGAACAAGGAATAGCTTTGGTGAATTGCTGAGTAGAAATAATTCTCCCATTCAAAAATGCTTAGACGTTGGTGGATGGCAGAAACATGACCATTCTTTGGTGGTTTTTAAGAATATAGCCCAAATGCATAAATCTTACAGAATCAATAAATGCACTTTTTGTTCAGTGACTAAAGTACCCAGCTCATCTCACAGAATGACAGAAATTAAAAACAACAGAATTCTAGAGCTGGCCTAGAATTAAATTTAACTCCCAGCTTAAGTGAAGGAATCCAGATCAAAGCATCCTAAGAGAATGGCTGACTACATTCAAAATATAAAGCTTTGTAAGGTTTTTGTAAAACAAAAAGCCAGCATGGCCTTCCAAAGGTAGGTCACCATCCTGAGATGCCGAAGAGAGGTTTCCCCCCCCCCAATTTTCTACAATTTTCTACATAATTGGGAATATTGAGTGGAGAAAAGAAAGGAAAGGAATATAAAAGGCACCGTGTTGAGGGCAAATCTTATTACTACCCTCCCTATGGCACATAGTTTGGAGATAACAAACAACAACAACAACCCCACTCCTAATATTCATGCTGTGTGAAGTTGTTTTATTTCCAGAAAAAAACAAAGCATCAGTTTTCATGAAAACACTGCAAGGTATCTGAGAAAATTTAAGAGGTTTTCCTCAATTTTTATTTGAATTTTTGGGTGCAACAGTTCAGGGTTGTAACAACTTGCCCTCCAGTTTCTTATCTTAAACCACGAAGTCTCCTATTATCTTCATTTGGAAATCCTCCAATGACAGTTAAGGTGGCTCAGGTAAGGTAACTTGATCACAGGTAAAATATCCAGAAAGTTGGTTGGCAACAGGCCTACAAAATATCCTAAGGAGAGACTCTGGTTCACCCAACTTTGGCAAACAAGCAACAGAGCTGACAATTATGGGGATTAAAAAAAAATCTAAAAAAAATCTAAAAATAATCCGAAATCTTGTGTTTCTTACCTGGCTTCCTCTTTATCGCAATTCGAAAAGATTCTGGTAATTGCGATCTTCTCTAAGCACCCACTGGATCAAGTCATGGGAGCGTATTGGATAAAGTAAAATCAGTTATTTGACTGCATGAAGCAATTCAGGGAGTGATCAGCTTCCTTGTTGCCAAGGGGTCTACAGCTGGGAAATCAACCCTTCCCCTCTGTTGAGTCTGTACATCCTGTTATTGTTCTGATATTATTAATGTTACAAAGAAAAGAGTGGAGGAAGGAGATAACGCTTGGGGTCATTCCCTTAATCACCTTCCCAACAAGTAAGAGGTAGAGAACAGGATGGCAAGACTCTTTGCCATTTGCTAACAAAAACACAACTCAAGCCGGAGGCCGAGAAGGAGGGTTGTGAAAACTTAGAAAGAGTGGAATGCAACTTTTTTTTTGGGTTTGGCATTTTTGTGTTTTCTTGGCTGAGAAATCTTATGGATCTCTTTAAGTCTTTCCCCAGCTATTCATGATAACTTTTTCAGAAAACCACTTGTATCTTCTTCTTTTTTGAAAATTTAGAGATTTTTTTTTCCTGCTCCAGTTTTTACAAAGTCCCTTATCTTTCCCCATACTTCCTTAATTTCTGTTTTTCACAAATTAAGCATACTAAACTGGTTCTTTGCATTAGTCTTATGTTTTTAATCTGGAACCTTAATCCAGAGGGCAGGTGCTATTACTGAGAAGATGCATTTCTGGGGTTCCTGAGGGCTGATGATATGACCTTACCAGGATCAAAAATCCTCCTTAATTAATTTCAGGGTTATAGAAGCCACCAAAACTTCCTACATAGTTTAAAAGCATACATTGTATCTGGTAAATTATTGATTGCCACAACTATTTCAAAAATGTATTTAAACTGGTTTTGTTATTTTCTTTGAGTGCAATTTAGTAGAAGCATGGGATTAAATATTTAAAAAAAATACTAAAAAAAAATACCCCTGTGACATTATTTTGCTTTTATTACTGCTATACTATGTTTATGGTTACCCTTTTTAAAATGTAGGTTTTATCCACTAGCAATTGTGGTGAAGGGAAAACCCCAGACTCTTTGTGAGTAAGCCACATCAGCAAGAAATATTGAATTTGCAGACTTAGTGTTTGCTGATGATAAAGGCTAGCTGGGTGAAGGAGAAGATGCTTGAGGTCAAGAAAGAGCAACCTAGAAACAAGGCATCTGCTGAGTTATCTTTAGTTTATACAAAGGAATCTTTTCCTTTTATGCTGTTTGGCTTTGATGAAACTTATTGTCCAAGCAGAAGAGAAATCTGAATTATCAAGCTGGAAAGTCAGAGCCTATCCAAGGAAACAGCTGCTAGCAACCCTCAACTGAAGCTAGAAGATTATCAAGACTTTGGTGGGAGAGCAGGAGAGCAAGTTTCAAACTGCTACTACATAACTATCCCAAAGATACTTCTGGGAACTAAAGAAGCTTCTTGGATGGGAAGTTGAAATGTCTTCTAGGAAAAACAAAATTGTCTTTTGAAAAAGCACCTTTGGGACAACATGACCTGGATGACTGAGAATCTCCATAGACATTTGCTATCTAGTTCACTTTTTTGATTGGGCATTTTACTTTGGACATTATTTTGAGTTTTTAGCTTGGAGTCCTTAGTCTCCAAAGACTGATTTTTGTCTTCAGACTCTATCCCAGAATGCTCAACAAATTGGAGAAAATAAACTGCTGCTTCCAAGGTTTGCTTTCTCCAACTTCCTAGTCAGCTCCTCACCTCTCTGTCTTCACGGATCTCTGCCACAGCAGTGTCCTGGCATTGAGACACAAGTTTTGTTAGTTTGTTTGATTTTTCTTTGTGTGTGACTGAGACAGAAAGAAAAAAAGCAAGAACAAAGAACAAAGCTTTGCAAAAAGTAAGGCAGAGGAGAAAGAAAAAAAAATGCAAATATTGTCGTGATTGCCAGGAACCTGAATGTGCACTGTGCACTTCCATCAGTCACTTCCAGTTTCCCTTTTTCTGGTGAATTTTATCCTGAAGTAAGCCTGACTTCAGTTTCCTGTAATGAGAATTGTTACACACACACACACACACACACAAAATGACAGTGAATGATTTTACTGTACTGGGAAGAGTGTTCTGTAGGCAAGCAAGAAACCTTACTACTGTAGCTCTTCTAATAAATGCTTGGGGTCAAATGCTTAGATCAGTGATGGTGAACCTTTTAGAGACCAAGTGCCCAAACTGCAACCCAAAACTCACTTATGCATCGTCGGGTGCCGGGTGGGTGTGGCCCATTGGGTGGGCGTGGCTGCGGTGGTAACAGCAGACTGGGTGGGACTGAAAAGTTCAATCAATTCCAACTTTGCAAGATCTTTTTTTTTCCCTGCAAGAAGTTGAAATTAACTGATTGAGTGAACCTTTTTTTTTTGCACACGGCGGCGGAGGCCTAAAGCGAAAAGGTTTTATAAAACCCAGCTGAAGGCCTAGGACTGGGGCGACGGCGCGCGTGCCCACAGAGAGGGCTCTGAGTGCCGCCTCTGGCACCCGTGCCATAGGTTCGCCACCACTGGCTTAGATCATTTTCTTGCAGTTGACAATTTTCCAAGAACTGATACTAGGAACTCAACCTGATTGTGTCCCTGTTGTAGATGTTGGAGAAATAAAGCAATCTGACTCATACTCCTCTTCAAATCTGCATTGCATCCTTTTGCACTGACATTAGTTTTCCATTGATTGCAATCCAAAACAGATAACAGGAAATACACCACCATCAGCCCTGCAATTCCTCTATATTGATGGAGGTTTTGAGATTTGAAGCAGCATTCGTTCGTGGCATCCTTGGCAACCGGCAAATCAGAAGTCCCTAGAGAACATCACTAGGACTTCATTATCTTAGAACAATACCGGTGGCTGATTTCCATTCTTGTGCTGGAGCACAAGCAATTTATTGTTTGCATCTTGATAAACTTTCCTTTCTGCAAGATTTCTGAAGCTTGAATGAAACTTATATTGATTCAGATGGATTTTTACTGGCAGTGCAATTGACTCACCAATCATCATATATAATTGCTATTTTGCTTTGAAAACTTCTTATTATGCTGGGTTTTTGGATACATTTTGGAGGTTTATGCTCTAAATTGCATCAAGACGTTGCTGAACGCTAATTTTCGTAAGCCCTAAGAGAGGAGAAATGTTAGGAGAAATAGTACAGCAAAACACAGAGGGCCATTGTGCACCCATACAATCATTGCAAAGATGCTGAACAGTTATATGGTCTCTATCTGTCGATAGAAATCATGTCATAAAATTAACATACGACAAATAAAGTGTGATGGGTTTTTGTTTGGAAGGATCAGATGTGTGTGTGTGTGTGTGGGGGCTAGTGACTTTCTAGATATTGGACTTCAATTTCTTGGTCATTTGGCATGTTATCTTGAACTGATGGAAACTGGAATCAAGACAAGTGGGGACATTTCTGATTTATGGTGACCCATCCACTCACGTATGCATACAAATGGCTAAAAATGGAACCATGTTTAAGCATATCTAGTAGTACTCTACCACTACCATCACTTATGCTTCCTAGTCCCTCAAAAGCAGTTTGATGATGATCCATGAATGTCTTCAATCCTTTTGACATTCAAATGCTAATAACAGGGATACGAGAATATCATTTATTCCTTATCACACTTCACCAGATTCTGGAGTAACAAAAATCCTCTCATTTCCTGTCCCAAGCAAATAGAAAACCAGAACTTTCATTTTCATTCTTGCATTTTGTAGTATGTCTTAGTTTCATTACAATCAAAAGAATCCAGGGAATTTTGTGATGGGAATCTACAAAGACATAATGCCAAGTTCCTTGTTGAAAGGCAACTGAACTCCAGGAGCAGAGATGTGACAATGCACTAAGATGGACAGAGGAGTCCAGGATTACAAATGTCAAAGAAATGGCCAATTCTATTGTGGTCTCAAAGACTCAGAAATAAATCTTGAGCATAGAGGACTTCATGTGGTCACAGAAATTCATAGCTATGCTTGAAACAGCCACAAGTCCTCAGGGGGATGTCTTTAGGTCACAGAGAATTACAGAAAAATCATAATGCATAGCCAATTTTCTTTCTTTCTTTAATCAATTTATTCAGAGTATGAGTCTGGGTAGTGAACAATAATTAAAATAAAACAAATCCATATAGAGAAATTTAAATACATAGCAATCCAGAAAACCAAAATTGCCCATATAGGCAGAAAACAGGGTCCTTGATGGACAAGCACAAAGTCAAGTTTTTAGGGCTTTACAAAATCTCTGGAGGGAGAATGTTCCATACAGTGGGTACTACGGCTAGGAAATTCTAAGAGTTGATGTCCCCTGATTTTAAAGTTGCCAAGGTTGATCTAAACCAGGCATGTCAAACTGCCGGCCTGTGGGCCGGATGTGTCACGCCGAAACTGCGCCCACCCCATTGCTGGCAATGGGGAAAAAGTTGCGATACATTGCGTGACGTCACTTGACGTCGTGAGTTTGACATGCCTGATCTAAGCAAATGCTTAATCTCTTAGTTTTGAAAGAAAATCACTGCAATGGCCTTGTCTGTATCTACATCAAGAACTACTGTCAGCAGCCTACAGTAAAAAAAGTTAAGATGGCAGCCATGACTGTGCTGTTGTATTTTTCCCAATTTTTCATGGGCAGTGAACATAAGGCGCACACACAAAAAAAATGAACAAAGCTTTAATCACGCCATAATGGCCACCATTTTTTTTTTAAAAAAAAAATACCCCTGCTTCAGAGACAAAAGGAGTTTCTTGTTTCCTCTGTAAAGCATTTCAGCTAGAAACTCAGAGGAATTTTTCAATCTCTGGGAAGGATGTCTGTTGTATACAAGCTTCGAGCTGGCTATAAATGAACGGAAACACATGGCAGGCACAATTCTTCCAAGACGGACTCTGCCTCAGACCCTGTTCCAGAAATGTGTGGCTGTCTTTTTTAAATATGCTTTTTGAGCTATGCAGTGGAACAACCTGCCTCCAGAAGCTGTGAATGCTCCAACACTGGAAGTTTTTAAGAAGAGACTGGACAGCCATTTGTCCAAAATGGTATAGGGCAGACATGTCAAACTCGCCACATCACGTGATGTCGCGTGACGTATTGGAACTTTCCCCCCATTCCCGGCAATGTAGTGGGCACGGTTTCCTTGTGATGCGTCTGGCCCGCAGGCCGGCAGTTTGACACCCCTGGTATAGGGTTTTCTGCCTGGCAGGGGGTTGGACTAGATGACCTCCAAGGTCCCTTCCACCTTTATTATTATTATTGTTATTGTTATTGTTGTTGTTTTATAAGCTTTATTGGTTTTTAAAACATAAATCACATAATAGTTGGTTAACAGTGTGTTTGCTTGGTTTACATTTGTAAAGAAAAATTGTTAACAATTGATTTCTATAATTCACAATCCACATGTTCAAACAAATGTTTCTTTTTTTCTTAAATATTCTCTCTGGTAAATCTATATTCTCTCTGGTAGATCTATATTCTTAATTTTCACTTTAATATTTTTCCTTTGATCAGTACTACTACTACTACTACTACTACTACTACTATTATTATTATTATTGTTGTTGTTGTTGTTGTTGTTGTTGTTATTATTATTATTATTATTATTATTATTATTATTATTATTATTATTATTATTATTATTATTATTCAGAACTCCAAAGTCTCTGCTGAGTGACTATCACTAAAATAGGATAATAAATAATACAAGCCTTTAAGACTGAGGTATTTTGGGACTGGAATATTTTACCATGTGGTTAATTAGCACCAGCTGAGCTTGGGTGGAAGCTAACTGCTGCAAGCCAGGGAGTTTCACATGTAATTTAGGTTCTTATTGTGCTGTCCTGAATGTTGGCCTCTCTGTGTTTATTTATTTACTTTCTTCTGGATGTTTGAACTGCCTCTACTGTTTGGACCCCAGACTGGACTTTGAACCTCCTGTAAGTGGCTATTTTAGTCCTGAATTTGGTTTATTGGACTTGTCTTGTATCACCTCAGAAAAGCTGAAATTTGGACTGTTAGAAAAATGTGAGTTGAATACTGCTATGTATACATATTGTCTTCAATGAATTTTAAGACCAACACCAAATACTCAATATTTTTTAAGAACCATGGTAGACTATAATAGCAACATTGCTTTCCTTGGGTGAAGAAAAAATGAAACATTGTATCTTTAAAAGACAAACTTAAACCATATTTGGGGCATGGCAAGGAAGTCATTAAATCCATTCCTTTCTTTTGAGCCATAAAAAGCAAGCTGCAGGATATTGAGTGAAATAATATGCAGTTTCTAGGGCCTTAAAATCTAGAGCATGGGGGAGATAGGCCTGCCTTCCGTTTGGTTGAACTTTACCTCAAGGTAACACTGAGGTAAGATGGGTGTCCTATAAACGTTATAAATAAAGAATAAACTTTAGTTGATAGTTTTACTCAAACCATTATACCGAGCCTCTTATTTTTTTCTGACTTCCCTCATTGTTTTCAGCAGAAGCATAAGGAAAGCAATCTTAATTAATTGAGGTAGTCTTTTTTTTTTCTTATTTATATCAGTAGAATTTCTGTATTTGCTGGCTGAGGAATTCTGGGAGTTGAAGTCTTAAACGTTGCCAAGGTGGGAGACTTCTGAGCGAGGGCATCTTTTATTTTCAGTTAGGATCTTTTCCACTATATTTCCACACTTTTTTTTTTTTTTTTTTNGTGTCATCAGCGTACTGATGGAACTCCACCCCAAAGCCCCGAATGATCTCGCCCAGTGGCTTCACATAAATATTGAACAATAGGGGAGAGAGGACCGACCCCTGAGGCACCCCACAAGTTAGGGGCCTAGGAGTCGACCTCTGTCCCCCTGCCAATACAGACTGCGTACGGTCGGTGAGGAAGGAGGAGAACCACTGCAAAACAGTGCCTCCCACTCCTAACTCACCGAGGCGCCGCAGCATGATACCGTGGTCCACGGTGTCAAAAGCCGCTGAGAGGTCCAAAAGCACAAGGACAGAGGAATAACCCCTGTCCCGGGCCCTCCAGAGATCATTTACCTGTCCCAAGCAAATAGAAAACCAGAACTTTCATTTTCATTCTTGCATTATGTAGTATGTCTTAGTTTCATTACAATCAAAAGAATCCAGGGAATTTTGTGATGGGAATCTACAAAGACATAACGCCAAGTTCCTTGTTGAAAGGCAACTGAACTCCAGGAGCAGAGATGTGACAATGCACTAAGATGGACAGAGGAGTCCAGGATTACAAATTTCAAAGAAATGGCCAATTCTATTGTGGTCTCAAAGAGTCAGAAATAAATCTTGAGCATAGAGGACTTCATGTGGTCACAGAAATTCATAGCTATGTTTGAACCAGCCACAAGTCCTCAGGGGGAAGCCTTTAGGTCACAGAGAATTACAGAAAAATCATAATGAATAGCCAATTTTCTTTCTTTCTTTAATCAATTTATTCAGAGTATGAGTCTGGGTAGTGAACAATAATTAAAATAAAACAAATCCATATAGAGAAATTTAAATACATAGCAATCCAGAAAACCAAAATTGCCCATATAGGCAGAAAACAGGGTCCTTGATGGACAAGCACAAAGTCAAGTTTTTAGGGCTTTACAAAATCTCTGGAGGGAGAATGTTCCATACAGTGGGTACTACGGCTAGGAAATTCTAAGAGTTGATGTCCCCTGATTTTAAAGTTGCCAAGGTTGATCTAAACCAGGCATGTCAAACTGCCGGCCCATGGGCCGGATGTGTCACGCTGAAACCCCGCCCACCCCATTGCTGGCAATGGGGAAAAAGTTGCGATACGTTGTGTGATGTCACGTGATGTCATGAGTTTGACATGCCTGATCTAAGAGAATGCTTAATCTCTTAGTTTTGAAAGAAAATCACTCCAATGGCCTTGTCTGTATCTACATCAAGAACTACTGTCAGCAGCCTACAGTAAAAAAAGTTAAGATGGCAGCCATGACTGTGCTGTTGTATTTTTCCCAATTTTTCATGGGCAGTGAACATAAGGCGCACACACAAAAAAAATGAACAAAGCTTTAATCACGCCATAATGGCCACCATTTTTTTTTTTAAAAAAAATACCCCTGCTTCAGAGACAAAAGGAGTTTCTTGTTTCCTCTGTAAAGCATTTCAGCTAGAAACTCAGAGGAATTTTTCAATCTCTGGGAAGGATGTCTGTTGTATACAAGCTTCGAGCTGGCTATAAATGAACGGAAACACATGGCAGGCACAATTCTTCCAAGACGGACTCTGTCTCAGTCCCTGTTCCAGAAATGTGTGGCTGTCTTTTTTAAATATGCTTTTTGAGCTATGCAGTGGAACAACCTGCCTCCAGAAGCGGTGAATGCTCCAACACTGGAAGTTTTTAAGAAGAGACTGGACAGCCATTTGTCTGAAATGGTATAGGGCAGACATGTCAAACTCGCCACATCACGCGATGTCGCGTGACGTATTGGAACTTTTCCCCCATTGCCGGCAATGTAGTGGGCACGGTTTCCTTGTGATGTGTCCGACCCACAGGCCAGCAGTTTGACACCCCTGGTATAGGGTTTCCTGCCTGGCAGGGGGTTGGACTAGATGACCTCCAAGGTCCCTTCCACGTTTATTATTATTATTATTGTTATTGTTGTTGTTTTATAAGCTTTATCGGTTTTTAAAACATAAATCACATAATAGTTGGTTAACAGTGTGTTTGCTTGGTTTACATTTGTAAAGAAAAATTGTTAACAATTGATTTCTATAATTCACAATCCACATGTTCAAACAGATGTTTCTTTTTTTCTTAAATATTCTCTCTGGTAGATCCCGTCATCTATATTCTTAATTTTCACTTTAATATTTTAATATTTTTCCTTTGATCGGTACTACTACTACTACTACTACTACTACTACTACTACTACTACTACTACTACTATTATTATTATTATTATTATTATTATTATTATTATTATTATTATTATTATTCTTCAGAACTCCAAAGTCTCTGCTGAGTGACTATCACTAAAATAGGATAATAAATAATACAAGCCTTTAAGACTGAGGTATTTTGGGAGTGGAATATTTTACCATGTGGTTAATTAGCACCAGCTGAGCTTGGGTGGAACCTAACTGCTGCAAGCCAGGGAGTTTCACATGTAATTTAGGTTCTTATTGTGCTGTCCTGAATGTTGGCCTCTCTGTGTTTATTTATTTACTTTCTTCTGGATGTTTGAACTGCCTCTACTGTTTGGACCCCAGACTGGACTTTGAACCTCCTGTAAGTGGCTATTTTAGTCCTGAATTTGGTTTATTGGACTTGTCTTGTATCACCTCAGAAAAGCTGAAATTTGGACTGTTAGAAAAATGTGAGTTGAATACTGCTATGTATACATATTGTCTTCAATGAATTTTAAGACCAACACCAAATACTCAATATTTTTTAAGAACCATGGTAGACTATAATAGCAACATTGCTTTCCTTGGGTGAAGAAAAAATGAAACATTGTATCTTTAAAAGGCAAACTTAAACCATATTTGGGGCATGGCAATGAAGTCATTAAATTAATTCCTTTCTTTTGAGCCATAAAAAGCAAGCTGCAGGATATTGAGTAAAATAATATGCAGTTTCTAGGGCCTTGAAATCTAAAGCATGGGGGAGATAGGCCTGCCTTCCGTTTGGTTGAACTTTACCTCAAGGTAACACTGAGGTAAGATGGGTGTCCTATAAACCTTATAAATAAAGAATAAACTTTAGTTGATAGTTTTACTCAAACCATTATACCGAGCCTCTTATTTTTTTCTGACTTCCCTCATTGTTTTCAGCAGAAGCATAAGGAAAGCAATCTTAATTAATTGAGGTAGTCTTTTTTTTTTTCCTTATTTATATCAGTAGAATTTCTGTATTTGCTGGCTGAGGAATTCTGGGAGTTGAAGTCTTAAACGTTGCCAAGGTGGGAGACTTCTGAGCGAGGGCATCTTTTATTTTCAGTTAGGATCTTTTCCACTATATTTCCACACTTTTTTTTTTTTTTTTTTT
>NW_015386903.1:1100384-1102838 GCF_001527695.2 Protobothrops mucrosquamatus
TTTTTTTTTTTTTTTTTTTGCCATTCACTATGATGGTTGGGACTGGTGCAAATTCAAAATACCTGGTTACCTATTCTGTTTACTCTTTACATCTCGTGTGTATTGTTCTATCTTTTTGATCGTGTGGTAAATGAAACAAAGATGGATCAGAACCCCAAGATGGAAAGTGTGAAATAACCTTATTTAATGTTTAATGCTCTAATGTTGGGATATTCAAATGCACTAAGGCAATTAGTACTTTTCTCCTGGAGATGCTTTAATCCCAAATGAGGGACTGGCATTTTATCAGCTACTCCCTCTTCTCAAATGTAGAAAAGGCAGCAGGTGGCTTTGGTAATGGAAGCCACCAGGAGAAAACAACGTGCCATCCTTTATGTCAAAAGATTGTGTCATTGGAAATGTATTGTGTGGGATGTACCTGGCTAATAGCCAACAATGGGGATTGTGTTTTATGAAACAGTTTGAGGACATTTTTCCCTGCATCTAAAACAGGTGGACCCAACAGAGATTGCAGAAAGGAAAGAAAGTCACAGGGCCTGGTAATAACTGAAATGGTATCGGGTTTCCTGCCTGAGCAGGGGGTTAGACTAGAAGACCTCCAAGGTCCCTTCCAAGTCTGTTATTCTATTCTGTGCTGATATGGCTGAAAACATCAAATAGGGACTCTCATTTGGTGACACCCTTTGACTTCATGTTCTTGATCTGCTTTAACATTCTCCACATGCCCCTTTATTCACATTCTTAAATGTATTTTACAGTTATTGCTGTAATATCAGGTGCCATCAAAACTAAACTATTAGTAGAAGTGGGATTGTTGGGGAAACTTCAAGGCTTTGTAGCTTTGCTGAGTGTAAGTTATGGATGTGACCTTCTGGAGGGAGGGAGATAATTAAGTGGATTATGCCAGTTATTGTGTGTTCTAATAGAATAACAGAGTTGGAAGGGACCTTGGAGGTCTTCTAGTCCAACCCCCTGTTCAAGCAAGTCATTCCACTGATTCATTTTTCTGTCAGGAAATTTCTTCTTATTGGTAGTTCTAGGTTGGATCTCTCTTTGATTAGTTTCCATCCATTATTTCTTGTTCTGCCTTCGGGTGCTTTGGAGAGAAGCAGCCCCTTAGATATTGGAACACTGCTGACATAATTCATTTAGTAATGAAAATACAGGGAAATAAATTGACAAGGTGGGAGGACCAAATTGGCAGCAATTCCAAAATGACTGGTACCAAGGTGGAAGTTCTAGAAAGAGGAGCAAAGAAATCATGCTAGCATATTAAGGGGGATTGATTCATTCTGCGTCAATGTTTGTCAACCTCGGCAGCTTGAAGGTGTGTAGACTTCAACGCCCAGAATTCCACGCTGGTTGGAAAATTCTGGGAGTCGAAGTCCATCCATCTTAAAGTTGTTGGGAAACCCTGTTCTAGATCTTGCAATTCTTAGCTCAATCTACTTGTTTTTAGTTCAGTAGCAGCTGCAGGGCTTTCAGCTGCTTTTCGATCATTGCCGTTTTAATGCTCTATTAACATTCTAGGAATTGCTGTCACAGCCTTAAATGGCTTTGAATGAATGTACATAGCATCATGTATTGTTCAAAGCTCAGCTCTGTCAAAGATTTTAAGCGCTTAGTATGACTGTAATTTATAGATGGTTATGAATGTTTGATTGTTTATGTAACTGGAGATATTTGACACAGATGGAAAGTCTCAAGGCACGGATTCAAAATAATGAAGTTTTTATGGTGTAGGCTTTACAGGTGTCTTCTTTTCTAAAAAGATGTGTCTTCAAAGCACAGACGGAAAGTAATTTCCTTAAAATTCTTTCCTGTTGTACGCTTTTTCCCTCTGGCTGTAGATGTGTCACTGTTCCTTCATGTGAAAGAAATAGTTTTTTGATTGCTGATATCCAAAGTGTCAGCAGGCTTTGACTGTATATATTTATTTTTAAATATTCAAATCATGGCCTTTGGAAGAAAATGGCTGAAGGGGTCTGTTTGCTTGAGTGGATTAATTTTATTAATTAATAACTAATTAATTCATTAATTAATTATATTTCCACACAGTGAGAATCTACTTAATTACTTTAGAAAGCGGTTTATGAATGTTTCTTGTTCATAAAAGATTCATGCAGGATTAAAAGATGGCTGGTTCTGCAATGCATCTTTTGAAAGATTGCAATCATTTGCCCTGGAAACTGCATTTTCTCCCCACTACTGTACAGGACCCAATTTATAACACTCTTAATGCTGTAGCAAACTCGCAATTATCAATTTTAGCCCCATCTGCTGACTGAAAATATACAGCAAGCTTCCGAAAGCACTGTTTATATTAATGTAGAGCCCCTGAGGCTATTGTAAGGGTAGGTAACAGATGCCATTCAAATATTTTTGCATTTCAGCTGCTATCTGCATCATCTGCAATGGTTAATGGCAGAAGATTTGCAAATTAAAACTCTAAAC
>NW_015386903.1:1104082-1119973 GCF_001527695.2 Protobothrops mucrosquamatus
CTTTTTAATTCGGCTTTTAATTATTGTATTTGTATTGTAGTTTTATGAGGCTGTTAGCCGCCCTGAGTCCCATGAGGAGAAGGGCGGGGTATAAATTAAATTATAAATAAATAAATAAATAAATCTTATTAAGGAAGCAAGCAAAGGAGAACCAATCAGTCATGAAACATGGTGCAATTTTGCTACTTTATGAACTGCAAAAAATGGTAACACTTGGTTGATCTTTTTTTAAATCTTTATTTTGGTCATAGAAGAGCATAAAATGGCATCAGTAAGAATTACCAGTATTTCAGTGAAACCTATAATTTTTTTTAAAAGCTAGTGTTACTAACGCAATATCATTTTATACTATAATTTTAAAATACCAAGATCTAAATATACATGTACTTAATATTAAGACTATAAATTAACTGGCAGAAATATAATGTACAATATAAGATAGAATAATGGTAAAATGATTACATTATCAAAGAAACAAATGCACGGAAACCGTTCTAATCTAATTATTAATCTAATCTATTCAACTATAACCATGAATGCAAGTATTAAGGGCACAGCATCCAGAACTATTAGTTGTGGATTTTCTCTTATTCCTTCCTCTATTACTATAGTAACCTTCAGGATCAATGCTTCTGCACTGAACGTTGGAGAAAGTTGTTCACCATTTGTCCCAAAGGTTTTTTTTCAAGAGGCAACTGGACTTTGATTTTCCTTGATGACATTTCGTTTCTCATCCAAGAAGCTTTTTTAGTTCTGATTGAATGGTAAAGAATAGAAGGATTTATATTCCTTGCAGTCATCTGGCTGTTAACACTCCCTCTGAAAGTCATTGAAACCATTTGGAGTTTTATCTATGCCCTCAGGTCACCTGAACAGTGCAAATGGGTGTGGAACCTTCTTGGAACTGCTGAAATGACTGTAAACAGGAGATAGGTGGTGTCGACCAGATGACTGCAAGGAATATAAATCCTTCCATTCTCCACCATTCAGTCAGAAATGAAGAAGCTTCTTGGATGAGAAGCAAAATGTCTTCAAGGAAAAAACAAAAAAAGTCCAGTTGCCTCTTGAAAAAGCATCTTTGGGGCAATCATGAGTAAGAATCTCCATAGACATTGTCCACCAGTTCTTTCTCCATAGAGAAACATTCATGGAGAAACGTTCTCATAGCACCTGAAGGTGTCAGAAGAAGATCCAACCTAGATAGGAATTTCCTGACATTGACAGTTATTAAGCAGTGAACAGCTTGCCTACTAGAGTTGTGAATCTCCATCAGTGGAGGTTTTCAAGGAAAGACTGGATAATCATTTGCCTAAGATAGTTTCCAAGAAGTCAGACAGCAGGGCTCCACATCTTTCTCCTCTGGGAAACCATCTAAGACAGAGGTCCCCAACCTTTTGGGCCTCAGTGACCATTTCCGTGGAGAGAGGTTTTTCTGCCGAGCTGAGAGAGCATAGTTTTGTGTGCTGCCTGCATCCTGTGGATGGGGCTTTGCTTGTTTGTGTGGACCAGTTGCTGGCATGCCACGGACCGGTACCGGTCCACGGACCGGGGGTTGGGGACCCCTGATCTAAGAAACGTTTTCATGAGGATTAATTGCAGAACTTCAATAATGTCTTCAGCAGTTTCATCTTGCTTTCAGTGGAGAATGTTGAAGTAATGTTTCATACTTGTGTTCCTTCAGCCCATTGGTGACGAACCTCTACACTGAAAACCAGAACATTCTTGTCTGCACTTCTTATACACTTCATCACCACAGAGGAACACAACATTTTTCATTGCCATTTCCTGGAATGAGAACTGATTAAGAAACCATGCAAGAAAAAAATATTCTGTCCTTATCTTAGTCCTTACACTACCCAAATGGTGCAGTCTGTCTATTGAGAGATTCTCTGTTATGAAAGAAAATATAGCTGGTCACCTGAGATCTTAAATTGGCACATTATATGCTCTGATATCATGTTGTAGTTCTCACTGATCTTGTCCTACTGCCTAAAAATAATGTTAATTTTAAAAAATATATATATCATCACTAATCCTGTGTTGAGAGGCACATTATTACATCAGATCATATTTGAATGATGTGTTTTAAACAGAATTTGTAAATGCATGATGTTCCAATCAATAAAGATTGATCCATTCATTCCTCAAAGGAAGAACGGATGGTAAAGCTTAGGAATAGATTAACCCTGCTTTCTAAGCAGGCAGGAAAAGGAGAGCTCATGTAGTGTATTTCTTTGCACCAAGGTTTTTTCCCCCTCTTGTTACAGATTATGACACAGATCTGAAGGAAAACTGAATTTTGTATACTCTATTTTGCTACAATTGTCAGAGGAGCCTTGGCTGAAAAAATCTATTAGTACTGACTATTGTACTGAACTCATAATTTTTTCTCCAAAGATTTCTAGTTTTTTAAAAAATATATAAATACTAGCTGTACCCGGCCACGCGTTGCTGTGGCTCAGTCTGGTTAAATGGAAAAGAAAGAAAAGAGAAAGCGCACGTTTGTAATATGTTTTTGTTTACGTAAAATTGCTTTTATATCCAACAGATGGCGCTGTTTTTCAAAAAAGCCTGTTTTTACCTGTCACAGGTGTGACATCTATATAATAGTAGGTATATAAAAACATGCGCATATTCGAATGCAACATTGTGTCAAAATTTCAAAGCAATTGGTGAAGAACTTTCGGAGATTTAAGATTTTGAACAAATGAACATTTACATTTTTATTTATATAGATAGGTTCTGGATTTTCCATTATATCCTTACAGAATTCCACAGAAACTAGTGCATTTGTGTTCCCCTGGATTCCTTAGAAGAAAGTTTAACAATGCTTTTATTATTAAAATTTGGATTTATGATTGAACATGAGCATACATTTTTGTGTCATTAGGACTTGTAGAAAGAATTCTGTAGCACTCTTGGTAGATTGTAGCTCTTCCTTAAGGTAAAATCTGTATGATATGATGTTTGACTTTTAATCCCATGAATCAAGATCGCAAGAAGTGATAGTACCTCTCTGTACTGCACTAGTGAGGCCACACCTGGAATACTGCATCCAGTTCTGGTCACCACAATGCAAGAAAGAAGCTTAGCTCTAGAAAGAGTGGCAGAGAAGAGCAACAAAGTTGAATCCATCTTTTGTGTATGTTCTTTGAAAGTCATTTCTATCTCCTGCACTCACTGAAGAATGACAATTGTGTAACAAAGGGGGGAACACAGCAACTAGCTTCACACATAATGCTGGACCATGGGGTATTGAATAAACCACAATTGATTGAGTTTGCACATTGACTAAGCTGCATTGTAAACTTTTATCCGTGACAATAGCCAGGTTCATTTAACATGCAGAGCCATAAACAACTCGCATGATGGCTGATTATGAGACGAGTGCATCATTTATCTCTGCTCCTGCCTATTTGCATCTCCATCGAGAGAGAGAAATTGTGACGCTAATATTCACCCCTGCCCTTTCAAGACCAGCCTACACTCCAACGTAAGTTGCATTACAACGAGAGCTTGTAATGTTACATTTTTAGAAGACGCATACAATATTTCACAGATCATTCTGATAAGGTGTACAGTTTAGGCTTTAAGAGGATACAGCTCTTGAACATCTCCACAAAAGGAACATTTTCTTTCTTTTCCTGTGCATTGAACATCAACCATGGATTTTGAACGCCAACTACTTCAATACTCCCATTGCTCAATGCCATTTCAAAAAGGCAGAATGCAACTATGCCACCCTTGTTCAATAGCCACCCAACCCCTTGCTGAATTCCTTTGGAGACAGACCATTGTTGAAACACTCTTGCTATAAGGAGATTTTTTTTTTTGGGTAAATGTTTCTCCAGCATCAACTTCCTTGCAAGAACACAACCATTTCACTTTCCTTCTGAAAACCTTCAAATACTTAATACTGTTGCTACTGTATTGAGGGATTGTATCTTCTCATCTATTGTGTTTTAGAAGCAGTCATCTTCGGCATTCTTCCGCACAATAGACTAGTTCACCTTATGGAGAAGGATTATTATTTGTACAGCCTCCCAACAACTCCTCTAGAAGTTGCTACCAAATTATAATACTTAGTGGAATAGAACAGAATTGTTAATACATGGAGTCAAGTAAAGGTAAAGGTTTCCCCTGTCCAGTTGTGTCTAGGGGATGGTGTTCTCTGTGTCTTAGCCAAGAGAGCCAGCATTGTCCGAGGACACTTCTATGAACATGTGGCCAGCATGGCTGTACAGTACACCGAGGCACACGGAACGCTGTTACCTTCCCAACTGAAGTGATACCTATTTATCTACTCACATTTGCATGCCTTCAAACTGCTAGGTGGGCAAGTAATGAGAGCTCACCCCATCATGAAGTATTCAGATCTTGAACCTGGGCTGTCAGCTTTCCAGCTGACAAGCTCAGCGTCCTTAACCACTGAGCCACCTTGCCCCCCTGTGCACAGAGTAAACAAACTGAAATCATAATTCAGCTCTAAGGATCAAAAGCCATCCCTCCAGTCTCCATCAAATTCTTTACCCTGGCTCTGGTTGTTCTTTGTGTGGTGATACCTGACAAGACTGGTCCTTTGGTCAGCAAAATGGAAGTTTTATCAGCTCTTGAGGGTGAAAGATAAGCCAAGTTCTGTTTGTGAGCTTATAGGTTACCCAGAACTCATGGCATTTCAGATGTTGGTGGCTTAACAGGCAAATCTTAAGTAATGCCTGCTCTGTTTTGCAACGTTATGAAAACCAGTAATCTACTGGTCTGATTGTCCTACTAGCATCCATAATAAGCAGATCTTAGGAGGAAAGAGGCACACAGCTGAAGCAAATGATGCATACAGCCCCCATAGTAAACACAAAACACAAGAATTGATGGTGCTAATGTATTCTGCATTTTGCCTTTATTTAAAATGATTGGCAGAAAGCCAAGGTAATTCAGATGTTGAGAGGCTGCGGATTTTCTGAACCTCAAGAAGGATTTAGCGCCATGATTTCTACTGACTTCAAGAGCTCATTGAAAATGGATCTACAGTGTCAGCCATGAATAAATCCATAATGCGGACTCCCTTCATTTAACACTGCTAAAGACAGTCAAAATTAGAACAGCTTGGCAGATCTGGCCTACTGAGATAAATAAAGCTAGTTCCTGGAAAAAAAAAATTGGAACAGCTTGGCTTGATCAGTCTTTTGTCTGGAGAGATGGACAGTGGAATGGATAAAAGAAAGCCAATTCAGTAATGTGGTATTCTGTTCAATTGGGGTTTCAGTTGGGTGTCCATTGGGGATTGCAGGAGATCTGTAAGCTTAGGTGAAGAAAAAAATACATTTTTTTCAGTAACCACTAAATGAAATTTAGATCTCCTTGTTATGATTTGAGTGAGCTGCTAAAGAAGCACATATCATCCCATGCTAGTTATTTTTTAATATCTTGATGACCATATTTGAGAATTATGGGCTTCTTTCGTAATACAATCTGTCTTTGGATTATTCTTTCCTAACCTTGTACAGATTAATTAACCAAAGTTCTTGGGTATGGTCTAAGACGGGTCATACTATTTGATTGGGTGATTTTTGACAACTGGGAAGTGATCAACCAAAGGGAAAAAGGAGTCTGAAAAAAGTTTTAATTTCTTAGATCAAAGACTGAGGAGTCTTTAGTGAATACAAAGAAAATTGTTGATTCTAATGTTGGAGTGTCAGGTTAAAGCAGGGGTGTCAAACTCCCGACGTCACGTGATGTGTCAGGAAGTATCATGACTTTTTTCCATTGCTGGCAATGGTGTGGGCGCGGTTTTGGCATGACACATCCGGCCCACGGGCCGGCAGTTTGACACCCCTGGGTTAAAGGGAACTGGGTATCAGGTAATCTGCCTCTAACAATTGGTGATGTGCCCAGAATACTGTCTTAAAAAGAATTGGGGGAAAAACCAGAGGAATTAGCATCCTAAAACAAAGATTGGGAAGATGTCAGATGTGTAGAAGGAGATAACAGTATTTGAGGGTTTTAACGTAGGACAGAAAGACAAGTAGGTGATAATTGCATAATAAATCAAAGAAACTGAATAAAGTTCTAGCTTTTCCTGTAGTGATGGTATTGCTGAGACTGATGTGAGTTTAAAAATACAAAGGTCTGTGTCCTTGGACTATGTCCATTGTCTTTTATCAGGGTTGGTGAGGATTGCTTCTCTCTCCAACTTATATCAGAATTGCAAGAGAAGGAGAGGAAGACGAGAGAATAATGTCTGAGACCATTTACACAGGGAGAAGAGCTAAAACACTTGACAATCTCTTCAGCATTAGTTGAGAAGTCTATTACTCCCCTTATTTATTTTTCCAATTGATACATCCCATATTATTGCAGCCATATCCACTTTTCAGTTTCACCCTCTGGATTTTATTCTGGATTCAGTTTCACATTCTAAAAAGTAATTAGTGACCCAGGAGACAGGAGCTACTGTTTTTTAAAATCAGGGTAGAAACCATAGTGCTTCTTCAACACTCTTTTTGCAGCATCCAGAAAGAAAGACCCAGTCATCAGCTAATTGTTGAGGAGAGATTGCAAGATGCGAATTGGCACTAGCTTTGATAGACAGTCTTGGGTTTACTTTACTGCTCCCTCACTAATGCATGTTTGTGCTAACATATGTTTAAATGCTAATGTATGTTTAAGTGCAAACTGCTGCTAATCAGTGATTTGTATACAGAAAGCCCCAGGTTTAAAGTCCAGATAAGGGGGGAAGGGGGGGGAGAGGAAGACTTAAACTGCAGAAAGCCAATTAATTAATTAATGTTAAACAATACAATTTGATGGTTCAAGGGGGTGACTGTATAGAAGGACATTTTATGTTCCTGTAACATCCAATGTTTTAATAAAGTGATAAAAATATCATTTCTTTATAAGATTGTCCATCATCATCATCATCATCATCATCATCATCATCATCATCATCATCATCATCATCATCATCATCATCAAGTTGGAAGGGACCTTGGAGGTCATCTAGTCCAACCCCCTGCTCAGGCAGGAAACTCTATACCATTTCAGACAAATGGCTGTCCAGTCTCTTCTTAAAAACTTCCAGTGTTGGAGCATTCACCACTTCTGGAGGCAGGTTGTTCCACTGGTTATTTGTTCTAACTGTCAGGAAGTTTCTCTTTAGTTCTAGGTTGCTTCTCTCCTTGGTTAGTTTCCACCCGTTGCTTCTTGTCCTGCCTTCAGGCGCCTTGGAGAATAGCTTGACTCCCTCTTCTTTGTGGCAGCCCCTGAGATACTGGAACACTGCTATCATGTACCCCCTCGTCCTTCTCTTCGTTAAACTAGACCTACCCAATTCCAGCAGCCATTCCATCTGCCAACATTGGAGACATTTTTAATATCTTCCCTTGTTGGCAGGATGAAAACAAACTGAAGAAGCTTCTTGGATGAGAAGCAAGCCATTTTCCAAGAACCCCCCCCCCCCCCCCCAGAAAAGTCCAATTGCCTTTCAGAAAAAAAAATCACCTTTGGGAAAGAAATGATAGTGCTAGGAAAGAATGTTTCTTGAAAGAAGTACAAATGGCTGACTATAAGGATGTGTTTCTGCCCAGGTTGGGCATGTCAGGAGAGACACAGATTGAATGCAGCGCGAACAGGATATTTCAGAAGTGTCTGTTGTAAAACAAGAGGGTCACGAATGAAAAGGTAATTTGAATATGAAAGTGGGTGATTAATATGAAAGAAGTATGCTGTTGTGGTTTGATCCTGTGAAGAGAATGAAAGAGGCTTGGATTGCAAAACAAATATGCCAAGAAGAAGTGCATGGGTCAAGGGGATGAGGAATACTGAACAAACAGTGTTTGAACAGAGTTGATGAGGTCCTCAAAAAGGGGAATGTGAGAATGTAATGAACAAGAGTTAAAGTGTGAAGTAGTCTATGGATGTGGTGGAAACAAACATAGGAAAGCATAGGGAGCTATAACCATTTTTAGTTGTGTTTCTTTTTGTTACACTTTTTGTTTGTTTTCCCTGCTCCTGGTCCCTCTTTTACCATGTTTTGCATAATGTGGCTTAACTCAGAAGGGAATCACATGAAGGGTGTGTATGTTGCTTTAATCATAATTTGCTGAATAACCCATGTTAATCTCGTTCATACATTTACATCAGGGGTCTTCAAACTTGGCCCTTTTATGACTTGTGGACTTCAACTCCCAGAATTCCTCAGCCAGTGTGCCTGGCTGAGGAATTCTGGGATTTGAAGTCCACAAGTCATAAAAGGGCCAAGTTTGAAGACCCCTGATTTACATTGTACCTTTTGCTAACTTCAGTTCACAGGACACAATAAGGCCAAATTGAAAAGACCATATTTGTTTGTGTAATTTATCTACGGCCTCAATTCTTGCAGATTCTCTAGGTAATTTACCGATTCTGAAATATATACAGTAGGTCAATAACAAAACTACAGCAAGTTGCATCAAGTAATAAAATTAAATGAATACATAAATAGGTACATTGTTGTTTAGCACCCTTCTTCTCATGTCTCTTCCTACTTTCACAACCCCTTTTGGTTCTACATTTATGAGACAAGCCCCTGAATAACAGAGAAATGTGCAGAGATAATGATTAAAACAAAACAATCTGTAGGACTTATAAAACTGTCAGAAAATGCTGGATTTCTAAGAGGAGAAGACAATAACTATTTGAAGCACCATGTTTTGTACTCTGCCTAGTGGCTGTATGGTGGCAGTTAATTAACAAACCCAGTTCTTAGATATGTGTTGACATTAATCATTGTTGGCTATGCACACGCAGAAATGTTATTCACATAAAAGGTGCTTTGAAAGTTTATTTTATATTATGTTGCAGTGGCTGCTTGCATTAATTTTCCTGCTTTCCCAAATGCAGTTGAAAGGGGGGAAATTTGGGGTATGGAAAAGCCAGATTGCATATAAAACCCTGGAACAAATCTGAATTAAACATGGACGTTTTGGAGTGCAGTGGTGAAGTAACTACTCTAGATAGTACAGGTGGTCCTCAACTTACAACAGTTCACTTAGTGACCGGTCAAAGTTACAATGGCACTGAAAAAGTGACTTATGACCGTTTTTCTCACTTAGGACCGTTGCACATGGTCACATGATCAAAATTCAGATGCTTGATAACTGACTCATTTTGGGATGGTTGCAGTGTCCCAGGGTCATACAATCACCTTTTGTGACCTCTTTATAAGCAAAGTCAAATAATAATAATAATAATAATAATAATAATAATAATAATAATAATAATAATAATAATAATAATAATAATAATAAAAAGTTGGAAGGGACCTTGGAGGTCATCGAGTCCAATCTCCTGCTCAGGCAGGAAATCCTACACCATTTCGGACAAATGGCTGTCCAGTCTTCCTATAACAACTGTATTACTAACTTAACAACTGCAGTGATTCTCTTAACAACTGTGGCAAGAAATGTCATAACATGGGACAAAAATCACTTAACAAATGTTTCACTTAGCAACAGAAATGTTGGGCTCAGTTACGGTTGTAAGTTGAGGAGTACCTGTTAGAGTGACACAAAGTATGCCGAAGAAGAAGCAATTATTTTTAGGACAGGAAGCAATGATAAACCTTGACAAGATCATGAAGGATAAGGATATTTTTATGCCAGCAAAGATCAGAGCAGTCAAAACAATGTTTTTTTCCCCCCACAGTGGTAATCTGCAACTGTAGAACCTGGACAGTGAGAAAAAGAAGATAAATGCCTTTGAATCATGGATTTGGAGACAGTTACTTAGAGTGCCATGAACTGGAAAAGAGCCACTCAATCCATTCTGGATCAAATAAAGATTAATTGCTCCCTTGAGATGATCCACAACCTGCAACTCATACACTTTGGGCATATGATGTAAACAGCTGATGGACTAGCAAAAAATGGCTACGCTGGACAAGATTGAAGGAAGGAGGAGGAGAGGAAGACAATGGGTAAGATGGATGGGCTGGAGGAACTTACCTGGAAGAGCTATTGATTATCATTATTGGGTCAGGCTGAGTTAGTGCCTGCATTGTCTATACAGTCAGCAGACATCAGGTTTAATCTGGTGGCATCTTGCTAAGAGGGTAAGCGGAGGCTGTAGCTTGAATGATTAATAAATAGTTAAAAAAAAAATAAACAAGCCCAACACTTTTATTTTAAGAGTGTTGTGGCACCTCCTTCAGCTGCAGCCACTTTTTGGATGATGGCTAGGTTGCTAATTTTTCTCAAAGCGTTCTGCACATTTGCAGGCATTAATTTGAAGTGTCACCTTTTAAAAATGGTTCCTGCAGTTTGACAGTGCTGTCCCTATTGTGCTAATATGTGTGGGAGAAAAGCCTGCCACATTTACTTTCAAACTGGAAGGTTTGGGAGAAAAAAAAAAAGAATGTAGAAACCAGGATGAATGAATTAACAATGCTCGCCGAGGTTTTATTCACATGACACAATGGGGCATGGATCAGCTAATCCCCTTTTAGCCTAGGCACGTTCTGAGAACTTATCCTGAATGTTTCTGTTGGGTTATATATTTCTGCTGGACAACCACTCTCAGCCCCAACCTACTTCACCTGGTTGTGATGGGGAAAATTAAAGGAGAGAGTTCAACGTAGGTGGCCCTGAGATCCTAGAAGAAGATGGAAAATAAATATTTTAATCATGAGTGAACACAACCTACAGTAGTGGCCAAAATTGTGGAAACCTTTTGGGGAAAGTGTATTTTTGAGGTTTGATGGTTAATAACACCACTTTTTTGGAGTATTACCATAAAATTATATATCAATGGAAAGATAATTTAATCAAGAATGCAATGCAACATAGTTTGTTCAATTATCTGTACTGTGTTCTATGAAAGGTTATAGCCAAATAACCAGAAAAAGGAAGCACAACTTGCTTAGGTTGATATCAGGTAGCTTTCCTTCATCTGATTGTAGCCAATGAGCATGAGTGTTTAGAGAACCAATCGGGTGTCATCTTGTTTTGGCAATGAGCCAATCAGATCACAGTAGGATTCAGTGATTGATGTCATGTATTGAAGCCAGAGGAGGACGTTTGTCAGTGTGTTATGCTATCAAGTGGGTTGAGGGTTTTTTGTGTTCTTTCATTTAGTGAGCTTGTAAAATGTAATAAAATTAAAATCATGGTGCAAAGAGTTGACTGGTTGCCCAGAAAGCAATGTAAAATAGTATTATTAAGTGAACAAGGCTACAGTTATAAAGAAATTTAAACAGGAACCCTTATATTAAGATAGTAATTTTATTGATAGTAAAATTTATTGATGAGTTACAAGTGATATTAGGATTAAAATAAAATGTAAGCTGATTAAATTTCCAAGCAAAATTGCGCCATGAAATAATGCATATTATTTTGAATGTTTCACAATTGCAAGGTTCCCATTCTGCAGGGTGGCATTCAGACCTATCTCTGAATATTTCTCACTATTTAAAGACCAGTGGCTTAGAGCATGTTGATATAGTTTTGTAAAGAAGCTTTCATTCTGATTCTCATTGGATGCTTCCCCTTTCCCAGGTGCTGGGAAGAGAAAAGCCCGTCATGGGAATTAATTAAGAAAAATAATTTGCAGAAGTGCTAAAGCATTCAGATAACCAGCAGAGGGCAGTAGAGTTCTAGACTTCACATTTTATTGTTACAACACTAAGTGGGAAAACGTTGAAAAGCAAAAGTCTTGGGAATCTTTTCTTCAATTTATCAGCCTTCAAATTTCCAAACGTACGACAGTGTCAAACTGTAGCATTTTATAAATGGGAACAAAATGCAGTTTAACAATCTGATTTTCACCCCACCCCTACCCCATCACCAAAATGCTTGCCGACAGATTTTTGTGTTTTTTTTTCTTCTTCCCCCTGACAAAATGTTTCTGAATCCACTTGGCGGGGTTTGATTTAGGCAGTGTATACATGCAGAGATTTTCAGTCAGGAAAAACAACAACAAAATGTATATCTGTAGCGTGTGATCTAAAATGACAGATAAATTGTTTTATGCGCTTTGAGTATGATTTATCGTAATGGAATATACTCTGTGTTCGGTGGGCGTCTTGGCTACCGTGCAAAGGGAAAGGAAGATGTTGGTTGGTGAAGGAAAACAATCTTGCATGTTCTGAAGGTTTAGAAAGAGGACCGGTGTATATGTAGAATACAAAAAAGACAATAGATACTCAGAACATCTAAGGGGAAGAAGGTTTTTTTTCCCTCCATGGCCATCAAGAGTGATTGAAGTAGTCACAAGGTCAACAGTTAGGAGATGATTAAGTTGCACAAACTGTCCATTCTGGTTGATGGACTGCCCGCTTTTTCTGCATTCATTCACTGTCTGCATTCAAATGGGAATTGCTTATTTTTCAATCATCCTTTGTATTATGATTTCAGATTACAGACAGGTTCAGGACACAAAAGGCCTTTATGCTGGTCTGCAGCGGGGGAATTCTTTTCTGATTTCTTCACCCGTGTATACTCCCCCCCACACCCTTTGATAGCTGTAAGGCTTTCTGAGCTGGATCATGTTCCTCGTTTTAATTACAGCTTTCTGGAGTGTGCTTATTTGATCATCCTCTGATACCTGGAGAGTTTTTATATGCTGAGGCTGCTTTTAAGTGAGATCAAATATGACTGCTGGTCATTTGGTTCCTGGCTGATTGAATGTATGATTTATATTAATGTTAGGGGGGGAAAAAGGCAGCAGCAAGGATAAGTTAAGAATTCAACTGCAGTGAACCTGGTGGAATATGGGTAGAGGTTTTGCAACGCAATGTCTGAAAAATTGGTAGGAGAATAGAAGATACTATAGGCTGTCTTGTTCTATTAGCTAAATTGGATATTGTTGTGCAAACAGGACCGATGCAAAATTTGGGCAACAGAGAAAACACAAAAGTTTTCAGTTGAAATTTGACATCTGCAGATACACCCAATCTTTTTTCTTCCTAAATCAGGGGTCTTCAAACTTGGCCCTTTTATGACTTGTGGATTTCAATTCCAGCGTGCCTGGCTGAGGAATTCTGGGAGTTAAAGTCCACAAGTCATAAAAGGGCTAAGTTGAAGACTCCTGTCCTAAATCATCATAGGATTATAATACATGTAGCCTGGTTTGCTATCAACAATTAAAAATTTGAGACCTCCATTCTGACCTGAATGAGCCATTTGGATGCTGAAGACCAACTACTGGACTTAGTTCTACCAAATTATGGTTAGTACTGTGGATTTGCTGGAGAAGATTCCATTGACTGAGATCACACAATAAGATAAGCCATTGTGGAGTTTCTTTAGCTTTGGTTGATCATAATATTAGAATCTGCCCAGGTCTGTTTGAGTGGCAAGGCATTGGAGATTACTTTTGCTGGGATATCTTACATATTACTGGGTAATATGAATAGAATAGAACTGGAAGGGACCTTGGAGGTCTTCTAGTCCAGCTCCCAGCTCAAGCAGGAGAACCTAAACCATCTCAGATAGGTCTAGTCTCTTCTTAAAAATCTCCAGTGATGGAGCGCCCATGATTTCTGGGGTAAGCTGTTCCACTGGTTGATTGTCCTCACTGTCAGGAAGTTTTTCCTTAATTCCAGGTTGCTTCTCTCTTTGATCAGTTTCCAACCATTGTTTCTTGTTCTTTCCTCTGGTGCTTTGGTGAACAATCTGGCCCCCTCTGCCTTGTGGCAGCCCCTCAGATACTGGAGCACTGTTATCTGAGGGGCTGCCACAAGGCAGAGGGGCCAGATTGTTCACCAAAGCACCAGAATAATGAATAATATTATGTTTCTGCTCCACCTGGAAAGCTTAGTGATTAATGGTTGTATTAGATTAAAAACTTCTTTTTGGCTTCCAGTTCAGCTTCCCTCCAAGTACAGATAGATATTTTGGGTAGCCTGCAATTCTTCTCTTGGCTCTTGCACATGATTGTTGGACATGTGTAATTATCACATAGTGATGGCACTCTTACAACATAAATGCGATTCCTCAAGAAGATAAGCTTTGGAATGGGACAACTTTCCACAGCCAACTTTCCGTGGCCATCCCACAGCCAGCTCGCTGCAGCCACCCTGCCACGGCTAACTTTCTGCAGGACAGTTCCACGTGGGTTTAATGCAACACGATGTTGTCCACCAGTGTTTCTTTGACATTATTTCCATTGACAAAAATGGAAACAACGTAGTACGATGGTGGATAACATTTATCACATTGAGATATCCCACATGGATTGTCCTGTGGCAAGTTTTCCTGTGGCCATAGTGAAATGGCCACGGATGCACCCGGTTGGCCCTGGTGAGATGGCCGAAGCTAGTTGGCCATGGCAATTAGCCCCTGGTGTTTAGCGAAGCAGTGAGAGAGGCTCAACCTTTGCCTTTTGCTTTCTTTTTTTCTGGACCAAGTTTATTATTTATTTTACTTTCTAGATATACTGCTGTTCTACCTGAAGGAGCCCAGGAGATCAACAAAACTTATTTTTTTCCAGTAAAACAAACAAATAATAGCATTCGGCCGTACTGCAAAATACACACATATAGATGTTCCTACCCCTCTCTCCCTTATTGTCTTTGCATCAAGAGCTCTCTGTTCCTGTGGGCTTCATTCATGCAGTTATTCACTGTTGCTCTGAACCTTGCTGGAATTCAGTAGAAAGTACCCAGCAATATGGGCAATATATTATTGTAAGAATACCAATGACCTGATTATTTGACAGATTTGATCCTCCGCTCCCACTGACATGCACACTTGGGGTTCTCCGTTCTAACCTCTGACAGAGAAAATAGTTCTGTTGTGTAAAAAGAATTGGCTGCTTTTTTGGGGGGGGGGGAAATGTACCAGCTTGGCAGAAACTTGCTTATCACCTGGAGAGTGTAGCAAATCTATGCAATCATACTTTGTTTTTTTTTTTTGCTCTCTGGAACCGCATATATTGCTGGTTTTTCTTTTGTTTCATTTTAGCCAGGCAGGTTTATGCATGGGGGTTTGCTGGTTTTCACTGCATTGTGCTTACCTGGCACGGAAATCCCACAGGGAAATTTTGTACCTGGATGCTCGGATCTGGGAAATAAAGGAGGGACAATTCAATGCAGCTGTGGGACAGAGATATAGCTTCCTGGAAGATGGGTGATCTTTGTGAAGCCTGCTGCAAATTTAACTGGCTCTGATAGTCCAATGGGAGCAAAACATGTTGCAAAATATATATATATTTTCAGCAGGTATAATCTGAATGTTTAATGTAATGCTGAAGATAGTATATACATGCACACAAGCGTCTTCTATAATGGTATGGAGGGAAAGGATTCCCATCTCCTGGCACAGAAAACAGCAGGAACTGAGCTCCTGACCTGGGTTGATGCTATCCATTTTTGTCTCTTATTGCTTCTTTGACTGACCTTATCCTGGACCTGTAATTTCTGTCAAAGAAAAGTACAAGTTATTGGACTGAATGAGTATTTAAACTATCCTAATATTAATTGCAGTGGATTATGGCAAACTGACATAGAGCAGAAGGAGGGCTAAAATCAGGGCAGTCCTCCTCAATACGGTGTCTTCCAGATGTGTTGGATGACTTCCTGTAATTCTGAACCAACCAACCAGCTATTGGACATGGGAGTAGAAGTCCCACTGATTTGGAACCATTTGGTGGGAAAAAGCTGAACAAGACAAGAGCAATATTTCTCAATCTTGGGAACTTTAAGATGTGTGGGGTTCAACTCCCAGACTTCCCTAGTCAGCCAAGACTGAGAATCCTGGGCTAACGTATCTGCATTCTCTTCTCTGTTGCTCAATTAATATATTATGTCTACTTTTTATCTGTAGGGAATGGATTGGCTCCTCATTTTATGTAAAGAAGGTTAGATAAGCACTGAGGTCCCGAAGAATTGGTTGTGGAGAAAATAGCTGTGACAATTGC